>NW_015175435.1:0-25190 GCF_001447785.1 Gekko japonicus
TTAATCATACACTGAGCAATTCCTTCTACTTACTTAGGAAGCAACTGGTATCTTACAGTGCAACCCTAGGCAGAGTTATAACCTTTTAAATCCACAGAAATCAATGGGAGTAGAAAGACATAATTTTGTTTTTATATAAAATTTCACACACACACACACAGCACAATTTTGTTTGGCATTTCACACACCATACAGTACAAATTCCCTTTGGAGAAAATCCTAACATTACTTGGGAATTCAAGTGATCTGTTTTGGATGTGAATCATGTCAACATGATTCTGAAAGATGCTTAAAGGTTGCACTAGGAATTTCAGAATGGCCATATTTGCTTGCCCTTGTACTCTGTAGATTTATAAATCATTTCCTAAGCTTTGACAAGTATTTATCAACATGGGGCCTCAACCTGATAAGAAATTAGCATTGTTATGGGGAGTGGAATTCCTTTTTTTCCAAAATTCACTTTTAAAAAATATAGCCATTGATTCCTCTTATTGTGGGGTTCAAAGAAGGGACAGCGGGGGAGGTACTGGAAGGAATTAAACACAAAAACAATCCTTTTCTTAGAAAAACATGGCCACAGCTTATTTATTAACACAAACAAGGAGCAATAGCTCAGCACAGGGAAAGATCCAAGCATTGGGTGACCTGCTGCCCGCCTGAGGGAATCCTTCTCTCCACACCCATGGAGTGACAGGATGTTGGGACACATGTGGACCTCCTGATGGCACTGGTACTTTTGGCCACTGTGAGACACAGAGTGTTGGACTGGATGGGCCATAGGCCTGATCCAACATTGGCTTCTCTTATGTTCTATCTGGTTCCCCTGCCAACTCGAGGTGAAAGCCAGCTGGCAGTCCCCACCTGTACATGCGGCTGAGTGGCTCCACACCCCAAGGCCCCTTATGGGAGCCCCAAAAATGGGGGAGCCATTCACACAGGCCTGGCCTCCCCTCAAAGGATCTGTCCCAATTCCCAAACCACCAGAGAGCAAAAGGAAACCATGCCCTGCTCTCACCAAAGATACTAAGCCTGTAGCCAACCCAGCGAGGCATCTCGGACTCCATGCAACCAGATGTCCATGCCCCACTGGGAGAGGCATATAACATCACATTGAAATAGAGCAGGCTGCCTCAATGAAATGTTGGGATGCATGATAAGCTCCCTGCCCAGTGTCCTAATAAACTGTAACACTACCTTACAGACCTTCCTCCTGGCTAAGTCTACCTTTTCTGGTTCCAGTGCCCCCCCCCCCATTTGCGGCACTCCCATAAACTAGACCATATCAACTTTGCCCCTGGAAGTCTTGCATGTAGAATCCAGAAATCTGTAATGATGGTTCTGGACAACACCATGCCTTTTTGCATCAGAAAGTCATTTCCCCCCAACTGAATGATGATGGTTTGAAGTGGGCCCTGGCAAAAAAAACCCACAGCTGTTATGGTGGAGAGAAGAGCTGACCACTGCATTCTTCTATGCTGGCACCAGTTGACATGAAGATGTTCACCAGGATCCAGATTAGAATCCCATCCAGATGAAGCTGCATATATATTTGCCCAATAAAAGATGCTGTCCCCAACGATCAAAA
Organism: Gekko japonicus; assembly: GCF_001447785.1. Taxonomy (NCBI): domain Eukaryota; kingdom Metazoa; phylum Chordata; class Lepidosauria; order Squamata; family Gekkonidae; genus Gekko; species Gekko japonicus. The sequence continues at coordinate 1,586 of NW_015175435.1, forward strand.
CTGTCCTCCGTGAGCCTAAGGACGCAGAAGATGAGCTACTGTCTGTCACCTTATGATTCCAAGTTGATTTACTCATTCTACAGCATTTTGCGTGGGTATTTTTGTGTGGGCAGGGCTCTGTGTCTGCTCTTCATCTGAACTGCTGGCAACCCTAGCCTCCACCGGTGACTGCTGCCTCTGCTGTGCCCTGGACACAGGTTGCAGGGGCTGCTCCAGCTGGGCTGATTTGAGCTGCTCCATTCTCTCAGGTAATTGAACCAGCATTTGTGAAATGCCCTGTAAAATAGCAGTGTTACCCACAGAGGCCATGTGCAACCTGTTACACCTGGATGTGCACTGTGTGCCATAAGGGGTACTTCAGGTGCATGAGAGCAACCTTGTAGCACCACGGGGTTGACATGGGCCCCTGCACATGTAGCAGTGCCTCTTGCTGCCTTATGCTACCTTGAGGTTGCACCCCCCTTAACTTTGGGGGCTCTTTTTGGTGGCGTGCCTCCAACACACACAGAGAATTATGGCTGGATACTTCAACTGGGGAAGACGGGAGTTGCAGAGGCTCACAGCTGAGCCCCAGCTCCCATCCAATCATGCTTAGCTATGATCAGTTATATGTCGAGAGCAAATCAGCCCCTAGCCCGTGGAAAGTGCTGACCAATTAAAGTATCGACAAATAAAACAGAAACCGACTGTAACACCTCACTGTAAAGGACCCAATCCAACTGCTGTACAAAACATGTTATAATTCAAAAAACATCTTTCTACATAGCTTTCTTCACACAAAAACCTTACAAGGACACAGTCTCAGGAAGTGGAATACCAAAGCAACGTAGGTTTACGAGCACTATATGTACAGTCCAATATCTCAGAATAAAGTCCAACAGTTTAAATCCCACTTTGCTTAGTAAAAGGCACAGCTGTATGAATGACGTTGGACTGACAACAGAAATTGTACTGTATTCTGAAACCCAGATGCTTACACCCCCAAACCACCCCTTTAAAAGCAGGCACCCTCAATGAAGCTGCCTTATACTGAATCAGACATGCCCAGCTGATGCCTTTGCCCTGGAGCTACAGCCCTTCCTCACCTTCAGGATAGGTGGGGGGCAAGCAGCAACCAATGTGTGCTGGGCCCCCACCTCAAGACTCCAGCCATGAGGACAGAAACATTTTTTGCAAGGGGCAAGGCCTCCCCCGCTCTAACCTGTGGGCTGTAGAGACCTAACCCCCCCTTCTTTTTACTGAATGTATAGACAAACAAAATGCTACCACTGCTCACCCTTGTAAACTCAGCAGCAAATACTAAGGAACCAGGTGTCTGGAGCTGCAATATACTGGGTTCAACACAACAGGAAAAAAACAAATAAACTCGTGCCAGGGATCCCTCCCCCATAACTGCCCCCCAAATGGCCTGAATACCACTGGGGGCCCTGCTGATACAAGCCCCCATGCACACTGCAGTCCACACTGCCAAGATCACCACTGGAGATCAAGCTGGAGGTCGAAACCCATCAAAGGCAGACCAAAATGCTCCAGGGAAGGCAAGAGGCAGAGCCCACTGCAGAGCCCTGCTCCAGGCCAACCAGGGAATCTCCCAGTGAGGAGCTGATGAGGCTGGCAGAAATCGGGCACCCTGACAATGAAATTACAGAAGGGCAAAGAAACAAAGAAAACAAAGACAAAACTCCTGCAGCAAACCCGCAAGATAAAGAAAAAGCTGCCGCAGAGCATGGCTCCAGTAATGCGGAAGGCCCCCTCTCAAAAACACTGGCAGTAGGCTGAGACGGGGTGTTGCTCCGACAGCCAGCTGATGTGCAAAAGGGCAGTGGGAAAAACACAATTTAAAAGGTAAGTTTAAACAATGAAGAGGCACTTCGACAGTCCGCCAATGCAGCTGGACAAGCAGGAGATCCCTGAGAAATGAGCCTGGAGCTCGGTGCCTAAAAGGCCACATGGTCAGAGGCAAAAGAAAAGCACTGCAGAGAGGAAACAAACTCCAAGCAAGCCAGCAAACTGAAAACAAAGAGGCCAGGCCCTAGTGTGAGCTTTCCTACACAGTCCCCATGGGCCCTCCAACCCACCCCAATGCTGCAACTCCCAGCCTGACGAGGCAGGCCACAGAGATCAACCCACCCCCACCCTACTGAAAAGTACAACACGGCTGGGCCTGCCTCCATTCAACCTCCACCACCTCCTGCAACGCGATGCTGGTGGAGGTTAAGTCTTGGCCAGGCTTCTTTTTCTCTTTTTCAAAAGAAAAACTTTCTCTTTAATTTCTCTGTGTAGTTTTCTGTTATGCCTCTATGTTCCTTCAACCTTTACTAAAGTGGTGCCTCTATGTTCCTTCAACCTTTACTAAAGTGGTGCTCTAGCAGGAAGGCAAAAAGATTTAGGAAGACATTGCTGACCTCTGAGCATCTGCAGAAAGAAATTCAGAAATGTTGTAGAATTTCCCCTCCTGTCCCTCTAATTTTTGAATTTCTGTATTAATCAAATTCAGCCCCACCGGCCGATGGCGCAGCCATACGGCTGGGGGCCACCTTTTCCTCCTTGGAAGGAGGAAGATCAGGCATGTGGGCTGGTCACATGCCCTGCTGAGGGGGTAGAGCCGGCCTGTAACAGGCCTATCCACCCTCCTCATTCGCTGTCGTGAGCTTGGGGAGCGAGGAGCTGGTTGCTCCCTCTCCCAAGCTCTTGGTTCAGGGGCCCACCCATCAGGTGCGCAGATGATGTGGCGGCCTTGGGCAGTGGTCTATGGGACCAGGAACGGTGGCGGAATTCGGTGGGGGCGATGGAGGCACCGACTTCAACGGCAGGGCCTTGCGGTGGCTGGTGGCAGCCAGAGGTGGCAGCGATCTCCGGGGCCGCAGATGTTCCCAGCCTTCAGTGTGGCCTTTTGGGTGCGCCTGATGTGGTTTGCTTCCTGCTCCCTCCCACGCTAGTCGGCTTGGCCACAGGTGGCCGCGGGGCTTGGCACAGCCGCAGCATGGCAGCTTCAGGGTGCACCTGGTGGGGTTTGCTCCCACCTCCCCACAAGCCAGCTCTCAGCTGGGGGTGGTCTGATGGTAGCGGGGCTTGGCGCAGCTGCCGCATGGCAGCCTCAGGGGGTTTGCTCCCTTCCCCCCTCTCACGGTAGCTGGCTCTTGGCTGTGGGTGGTCTGATTGCTGCTTGGCTTGGCGTGGCCCTTGGGCATGGCAGCTTCTAGGTTTCCCCTGCAGCTCTTGGATGGGGGCGGGTAGTGTTTGTGGCCTGGGTTGGGGCGGATGCCTGGGGCCTCCCAGGTAACTGGTGGAGGGTGGTTTCTTGGGCTTTTCCTGGCTGCCCATGGGCATTTGCTCACGCAGAAGCCCCTTTAAGGGAACAGTGGCTTGGAGTCTGCTCCCCCCCCCCTTTTCTGCATCTTCTGGGCCTGGAGGAGTTAAACTAGCCCAGTCTCATCAGATCTTGGAGGCTAAGTAGGGTTAGCATTTGGACGCAAGACCTCTGAAGAATTTTGTGTCCTTCCTGTGTTTGCCTGTCCTGGGAGTTTGTACCCCACCAGAGGCTTTTATCCCTACTCCCCCCCTCAGGTTTCATTTCTTGCCTGGCGAGTGGATAATCGTGTGGTGCTTTCGAGCACTTTTGGTTTCCTTTCTGGTCCTGCAGCACAGAGCATGGTTGTTGGGCAGCTGCACCTACTTTCTCTTTCCATTTTGGTAGCGAGCAATTGTTCATTGGGTCTGATTCTTCCCCCTTTTTGGCTTATGTTCTTTGGCCATGGCCCCCAAGAAGAGAGCGGGCAAGGCTTAGGGCAAGCAGCCTGCTCCTAGAGCACCCTCAAAATGCTCAGCCCCCCCCCCCCGTCTTCAGATGAAGATGAGGGAGACATCTTAGAGTGGCCATCTTAGAGTGGCTGATTACAGTGGAGCAGGCAGCTAGGGTTACTACTCCCTCAGCACCAGCTGACACAGCACCGGGTACCGGGAAGCAGACATGGTTTGCCTCCAATGCTCAGTTCCAAGCGTCTTTATTAATACATTTGTCTTTTCCAGAAGGCTGGGTGGCCAAGCCCTCTGAGTTTTTTCCCATACTGGTGGCTGTTTGGGTCCACTTTAGGTGTGACAATTTATCCATGGTTCACATCATCAACTCCCTCACTTCAAGGTCTTCTCGAGTTATGGTCTTGATCAGGGCCTTCACGCTGTGATGCCTCCAGCTCAACATCTTGTTTTTGGCCAGGCATGTTCCTGTGGTTGATAACGGGGTGGCTGACACTCTCTCTTGCAAACAGATGGAGAGGTTTTGTCAGTTGGCCCCCGAAGCCGATCTTCATCCGGCAAGCATCCCCCAGGAGTTATGGCTGCTTGGCAGGCCGAGGTCTGCAGAGCAATAGGCATTGCCATAGCCCCCAGCACCAGGAAGTCTTATGAGCGAGCAGTACACCAGTTCAAGGAATTTAGGTCTGAGGTAGGGTATCAGGTAACTTGGCCCTTACCGGTGGAGCAACTGCTCCACTACTGTGTGGACCTTAAAGGTAAGGGACTTGCAGTGCGATCTATTAAGGGGCGCCTGTCAGCACTGGCTTTTGCCAGCAAGGCGCTTAGTTTCCGGGAAGAGACCAATGATTTCAGATTATGGAAGATGCTTGAGGGTTGGACTTGGGAAACAGACCCGTGGATGCCTGACAGCCTCTATCACTTTTGGTCCTTAAAGGACTAAGACGGGCTTGGAGTGAGGTGTGTGTGTCAGACTTCGAAGCCAGCTTATCTCATGCAGCGGCTTTGGCTGCCTTCTTTGGGGCCTTCCGAGTCAGTGAGTTAGTGACTCAATCTCATGATGACGTTTCCGGCCGGGCCTTAATGATGTCAGATCTCAAGCTGGCCTCTGGGAAGGCGCACATTATGGTTCGTTGCTCAAAGATGGACCAACACCAATGGGGTACGGTGCTCACTTTAGGTTCCTTTCACCCCTCAGGGGATTTTTGTATTGATTTTTTACAAACTACAAACTACAACCGAAAATATGGGAAAGGGAACTACATTTAAGGAGAAAGAAAAAAAACCCACTAATAACTAAAAACCCAAGAGTAGGAGATCAATACATCAGCTTAACTCAATGTTACTTTAAAAAAGCTAATAAAACAATGAACATAATCGGTTATGCTAGGTTAATTATCTTTTAACTATTCATTTAACTGCTTAAAGAAACCCCCAGAGCATCCCAAAATTATTTCAGTGTTTTCAGGCACAAATCAGAGTCCTACAGCCACTATTTGTTCTTTTCTTATCTAATCCTCAATTTGTATGAACTTTTGGGGGCAGCCGCCCCCTTTTCAGAGGGTGAGTCCTCATCCGAAGACCCCGATACAGAAGGTAATTTTTATTTTTAGTATATAGTATTTTTCAATTAACAATAATGTATATAAGGGAAACTATAATGAATTTTTCTTTGCTTCCCTTTTCCCTCTTTTTCTGTTTGCAATCAGTATTTAGAAAACAACATCTGGCCTTAAACTGTATATGTATTTAACATCTTATGTAAAAACAAATTTGAATGTATGTCAAATTTGTAATTGGAATTGTGACCACTGAGGAAGGCCCTTTGAGGGGCCGAAACGCGTTTGGTTCAGTTGCACAGCACTAACCCATCTATGTATGAATGTTGAAAAGTTTTTTATGTCTGAATGGTATATTTTTAATGAATCTAAGTTTTAAAATGTGTACACCTGAATAAATTTTGTATTTTCATAATATTTAGTGTCAGCTTAACCCTTGTGGATCCATAAGGGGAATTCAGAAAATTCCTCTTAAAATTCTGCTGATGCTCAAGTATTTCTTATATTTATAGGTTTCAAATCTGCTTTTGACTACTGTCTACAAAACTCATTATAAATCATACAAAGGTATATGCACACACACACACATTGGACAAAGAAGGCATATTAAGTGCCAAGTCAGAGCTCATGGTAAAGACATCTAAGGCACTCAGAAGAGACTTAACTCAAAATATAATTCAAGTGCAGTTCAGGAAAATTCACTCCAGTAACCCAAGATGGTAGATAAGGATGTGCATTCCCACTTGTATAACAGACAGACAAAGAAGCACATCTTCTCTGTACTGTGCAGTGCCAGCTCTAAAGCACCTTTCCCAGCAGATGCAACTGACAATTGTCGGTGCTGCTTCTGGAGAGGAGAAATATTTCAGATCCTGGGAGTAAAGATCACAGGCAGGATTCATTATTGTGGATGAGCTCTATTTTCCACTCCTCCCAGTGTGCCCTGTGAAAGTATGAAGTTCCATCCTTTCACATCATGTAGAGTTTTTCTTTCTTTTGAAAAAGAAGACTGGAGAAGTGAGAGGAATGTCATTAGCTAGAGGAAGGAGGAGACACAGGGAGCTTGCTTTTCCCCTTCCTGTTCAGACAGAAACATAATCCAATGGTCAGTTGCAACCAAGACCAAAGAAAAGATGAGAAGGACATTCTGGCCTCTGTCACAAAACTGAGGAATAAAGGCCATAGGATATTTCTACTACATTACTCAATGTAAGATATGCTTGGGAAGTCCTTATATATAAATCATAACTGTCAAACTAATTTTCTTACTTGGGCTTGTTCCATCTACTCACGTTCCCTTGCATGTCTTGCCTTTGTCAACTGCAAGCCTGAGGGCAAGACCTGTCCATCTGTCTGGCATTCTACATGATGAGGTCTCAACTAAATGTTATATGTGACTTAAGTCAGTGGAAGATACATGTAACACGTGGGAACTATTGTTCCCAAGCTCTGCAGGGCCAGTTTCTGTTAGCAAGTATGGCACAGGGGAGGGAGGGGCTTCAGCCTCCTTTCCTATGCCATTTTTTCCCAAGCTGAAAGTGCTGTGCCGGGCAAGTTGTAGGGCCACGTTGATTTTGATGTTGGCGGTGCCTATCATCTTCCTCCGCAGCTTCAGGTCGCTGATGCCCCACGCAAATTGCGTCAAGAGGTTCTCCTCCACCTTGGTGAAGGCACAGTCCATAGCCAGCTGGCGCAGGGCCGCCATGAAAGCCGCAGCCGACTCGCCCGGTTTCTGGACACGGCCCTGGAACTTGACCCGCCTTGCGAGTGTGGTTGGCTGGGGAGTGAGGTAGCTCATCAGGGCATCGACGATCTCCTCATACGAGCACTCAAGGATTGAGCGGGGTGCGAGGAGGTTCTTTGCGAGGCGAACCGTGTTCACTCCACAGGAGCTGAGGAGGAGGGCTCGTCTTTTTCCCGGGTCGGTCACTTCATTGTAGACAAAATGGCATGTCAGTTGGTTGGTCCATGAGTCCCAGAGTTTGGGATGGCCTGGATCGAAGATCTCCAAGTTCCCCCGAGCAGAGACCGTGGCGTAGCGTTAGCGGGGAGCGGGGTTCCTTGATGTGGTGTAGGGTGTGGTGCTGCTCGAGAGCGATGCGCTCCAAGTTCCCCCGAGCAGAGACCATGGCGTAGTGTTAGCGGGGATCCTTGATGCGGTGCAGGGTGTGGTGCTGCTCGAGAGCGATGTGGGGCGTGTCGGCTGGAATGATGCTCGGTGCTGTGCTGGGATGCGAGCCAGGCCTGGCTCAGTGGGATCCCATCCTCGTCGCCACTGTAAAGTACTGGGTTCACCGCATGGAGGACTCGGACAACGACATGCTTTTTCACGCATTTATTGTACTTCACTCCAAGTAAGACTAACTCTAACAGCCCAACATGGCCAACTATATACATATCCACCCAGCACCCCCTATTCCCATTGGAGGGTTTGAATGTCCCGCCAAGTGGCTATTGGTTGGGGCTGGGGAAAACCAGGATCCAAAGTTTCCTTTGTTCCAGGAGCCAAGCTCCTGCATGTTCCGTGGACCCCTGGTGGCGGTCCATGTACATAACACCTCCCTTGCTGTTTTTGTATGTCCAAAGTGCCCTGTGGTGCCACTATTAATGCAGCTTGAAAAATCATAGTACTTTTGTGGCTACATTTAAATTTTACAAAGGATCCAGTAGCAGCTTCAAGGGGTAGACTGAGAATGCAAAAGCAGTTCAGGAAAGATTGCTGAAGCTGCTTCTACCCACATGCCACAGTCACAAGCAGAAAAGGTTTTGTGTGTATATAGAAGAAACAAAATTGGCATCACACATCTGAAAAAAGGTCTTTTGTGTCTTCTACCAATACGCACAAGCAGTGAGGTATTTAGAGTATAACTAGGGAGACTCAGGATCAGATCGTCACTCAGCCATGAAGCTCACTGGGTGACCTTGGTTCAGTCACCCTCTCTGAAGTGATCTGAGTCATGGTGTTATTCTGAGGATCAAAGGGTAATGTGGAGAGTCTAGTATACTCCCCTGAGCTCTTAGGAGAAAGGGACAGAATAAAAATCAGATAAATCTTCTACTTTTGATGCTGCTTATTTCTTATACAGTGATTTCAAGCTTCAAAATGAGCATTTGTGTGATTTTCATATATGACAGTATACACATTTTGAACATGACTCTGAACTGCAGACTGGAAGGTTGGTAGTTCAGCAGTTCGAGACCCGAGTTGCCGCATGATGGAGTGAGCTCCCGTCTCTAGTTCCAGCGCCTGCCAACCTAGCAGTTCGAAAGCAAGGAATTGCAAGTAGATAAATAGGTACCACTTCAGTGGGAAGGTAACAGCGTTCCGTGCGCCTTGGTGTCTAGTCATGCCGGCCACGTGACCACGGAAACGTCTTCGGACAGCGCTGGCTCTTCGGCTTTGAAACGGAGATGAGCACCGCAACCCTAGAGTTGGATTCGACTGGCTTTCGAGCAAGGGAACCTTTACTTTTATAGGAAAAACATCTTTCTATGTGAGCAAAGTGGTGAAAGAAAGAAATAACTGTAGCAATTACCAATGCACGTCGGCTGAATTCCACTCCAAGTGCCATCTGCTTGGCAAATTCTTTTTGGTGAACCTATCAGTATAAAAGGTGGTCTGCACTGAAATGATGCTTCAGATCTGTAGGTAAAACTTTTACCATTAAGTTGCCCCTCAGCTGGAATACCAGGCTCTCCACAGAACACAGCTGTTGTAGAAAAAGAGAACATACTTAATACAGAGTACCTGTGTTATGGACATGTGATGCACAGGAATACCTTTGATTTGTAAGTACTACCTGGTACTACACTGCTTAGTGAATTTTTGTCAAATAGCCTCTACTTGGAAAACAAAATTTTAAAGATTTTTTTAATGCTAAATTAGCACTATCTTCAATTAGTCTCAGTGAGATCTGGGTTGGGCCAATGTGGGATGTGAAGAGTGGGTTTCAGTAATCAAAAATTATATTCTCCTCCCCACATTCACTAGTGGTATTAGCCCTCCAAGGAAAATTATGGGTGGTCTGCTTTTCTTCTTGGCGGGCAAATCACAAGATGGGGAAATTTATTCTAATCAGCAAAATGACTGAAGGAGAAGTTACACTCACTCTTCTTCTACCCCCATGCACACGCCTGATATAAGTCAACTCCCCATATTGTTTCTATTGCTATTTTATAGCACTGGCAAAAAAAAAGGATCATGGATCTTCTAGCATCTTGTCTGTTTTTTCATATTTAGCTATTTTAATTTAGGTTTTCTTCAGACTAAATCAGTATAAGTTATACAGATGCCTACCATTCTAGTATTTTACCCCCCCCCCAACATGCTTCCAGCTCATGGACTAAAAGGTGTTTGGAAATTCTACTTTTTAACCCACTTTATGTGCTAATTAACAATGAACTGCTGTACTTCACTTAAGAATGAATAGTAGCTGTAAAGTTTCTGGGTTCCAATACAGAGACCAGAAACAGGAGTAGTTCAAACAGTTTTAATCTAAGGAGCAACTCCAACAGGTTTATGCAAGCACTCTCAACTAGCTGAACTGGCTACCAGAACATTGAATTCCTATTTCTAGAGATGGGTTATAAGCACACAGTATTCAAGTTTTAACAATTGTGATGCATACAACAGGTGAAAGCTTTATGTCAGCACTTTGGATTTTGCATTATTAATTTCAAAACAGCCAGTATTCCCTGCTTTTTCAGTCTCCACTTCTGTTTGGAAGGGTAGTCAAAGCCCCACAGATGTTGTCATCCCGTCTGCCTTGGCCACACATAAAAATTCTGTCTGGTCCTACGTAACTTCTCAAAGTTCTCCCACCCAGGCCTTCATACTATGATATTATTGACTGTCTTTTAAATTAACAATTCAGAAAAAAAAACTTACGCAGGCACTGTGGAACATCTCCTCTCCATACTCCTCGTCCTTCACAAGAAAGAATAGCAGAATTGGAAAGCTGATACCCATCAGCACAGCTGTAACTTACACTAGAGCCCCAATGGAAATCTGACCCTTCCACCTTTCCATATTGCACTTGGGGAGGCGTGGCACATGTGATGGCTATGCAAAAGAGCAGAAAAACATAAACATTATTGAAATGTAATGTCAGTTATACTTATAGATAAAATATAGTTATTATAATTTATAACAAATTTACATAAAGTATATAATTTAAAATAATATGTAATAAATGTAAAATGCAAACTTATTTGTACAGAATATTTAATCTGAGTGCTGTTTTTCTTCAAACAGAGATTGTGTACATGCACAGTTGCGCCTGTTAGAAGAAACATGACTTATACTTTAAACAAGTAATGTATGTGCACTGTCACCAAGAGTCAGCCTAATAAATGGCCTTTCCTTATCAACCATTTTCTGTCTTATTATCAGAGACTAATAAAAGAATCTAAACACATAGATGGGAATAGTAACATTCCTCAGAATCAATACATTACCTTGGGGATTTCCCCTTTTTCAGGGTTCACATGGAGAGACCCTATGGTTGTATATAGCTCTGAACATGGGCACAGAATGCCGCTTTAAAGAATCTACAAAATAGGGCCCTGTTCAGATAAAGGGAATTTTTCTACAGACCTGGGAGAATCACAACCCATCCCCGGTCCCCAATGACTACAGAAAAATCCAATGGGAATGATCTTACTCATTCCCTCCTTACGTGTTTCTGACCATGTAAATGTCCTAGCATGAAGCAGTAGAAGAGTGCTAACTAGGGAGATTTTGCTTCAAATGCCTGCTCAGCAATTAAGAGAAGGGTGTGTGTGTTTGTTTTTTAAAGTCATTGTCTCTCAGCTAATCTGCCTCAAAAGGATTGTTGAGTGACCAAAATGAGAGATGTGTGTTACCCTAAGTTCTTGGGAAAAGTGTAAATGTAGAATGAAAATTTGATAAATGAAGAAAATAATGCATTATGTCCTGTGGATCCAGTGTCAGAGGTCTCTGACATCAGCAGAAGGCTACCTGCATGGAAGTAAAGTGCAACCACTAATGGAATGGATCTAAACACTAGAATGTCTGCCACTTATCAATAGGGATTGATTGCTTTTGACATATAATGCAGCTTAGAAAGCAAAAAAGCTAGCAAAGAGCTTCAAAGAAAAGCCATACTAATATACTTTTCCTTTTATATTAATATAATTTACAGATAATATATTTCTTCTTAAATGTCAACTTTAATACTTAATTTTCATAATTTGGAACAATGGCAAACATGGTTTTGTTACATAAACTTACCTACTGCGTTATACCTAGCTTCTGAAAGGTATTGCTTTTTTATAGTTTTACAGGAATCACTGCCATTATTAGCAAGCAAAGGTTTTTCCCCCCTTTTCTTCAAATTGTAAATGGCTTTCAATCTATAACATTTTCCTATTTCATAAAGGTCACGGAAGTGATACTTAGAAATGCTCTTTAAACAGAACATAAAATGGCAATGGTAATATCCTCCTGAAGGAAGCTGAAACCTTGATTATAACGAAACATGGGGATGATCCAGCCAAAGCGAAGATATTTCAGATTCCATTCTTTTCAATGGTTCTAAACGTTCCTCCATAGTGAAGCAGGAAAACCTTGTATTACTTTATATTATTAGCTTAGTTCTCAGCAGCAAAGCTATAAATTATCAGAGCAATCCTAAGGGAGGGGGGCTGAAAGTATTCAGGGAGCCAACTGACCTCTGCATTAGTGTATGTCCAAGATATGCTCATATAAAGGCCACTTGGGATGATGCAAGCCCCCAGCAGTGCTCCGTTGCTTGTGGGTGTTGATGGTGGGTTGTGGCAGCCACCCATCAGCACAACTGAAGCATAGGCCTCTGCACCAGAGTGGTTGTGGGTGGGTTTGGGGGCATGGCCAGAGTTAGCTCTCTGAGACCTTTCAGCCTGGGAATGCTCCTTTCCAGAGATAGAAAATAGGGATGTGCATTTGGTTCGTCCGAACCGAATGCACCCCCGAAAATGGCCCAATCGGACCCCTTTCGGGCTGCTGCAGGCCGATTCAGATTCTCTGATCTGAATTGGCTTGCCGCCGAATTGCCGCCGAATTCAGCTCCATTATATCCTGTGGGCCATTGAAGTCAATGGCGAAAATATAGGGTGTATTCTGGGGGCTGGAGGGGAGGGGATTTGACTTCAATGGCCCATAGGATATAATGGGGCTGCAATTGACATTGGCTGGCCGAAATGGGCTCGTATTGATGAAACTGACATGCGGGAGTCTTACTGCCAGCCGAAATTGATTCTGCCCGATTCAGCCAAATCCAAATGGGCAGAATTATTATTTTTTTTGCAGACCCCTAGAAGAAAGTTACACCAACAAAAAAACATGGCATAGCCCATAGGCACCCACTGAACTTGAAAATCACTACGGCCTCGCCCATTAGGCTTGGAGGAGCTCAGGATGCTCAGGCTTAGCCAATCACCTCCCTCACTATGGTGGCCAAGCCCCCTTCCCAGCACCCTCTTGGGCCTCCCCCCTCCTACAAATACTTTAGCTGGGACATCTTGCAACTCGGTACTTAGGGTGTGCAGCATAGGACTCTGTCTCGGAGCTCCCTGCTCTGTAGACTCAGAGTGAGTAGTGAAGCACTTTGGTGATGGAAGAAGCACAGTGAGGGCACTTAGCACTATATGGTTAGCACTTGGTGCTGACACCCAAGGAAGCCAGAAAAGTCTGTACTCTGTGACTGACCTCTCCCGTTTCAGAACTCTCACAGGTACCCCACCTTTGGAGGCTCAACCCACAGGTGCAACTGCACACTAGAAGAAGAAGAAGAGATTGGATTTATACCCCGCCCTTCACTTGGAGCCTCAGAGCGGCTTACAAACTCCTTTCCCTTCCCCTCCCCACAACAGACACCCTGTGAGGTGGGTGGGGCTGAGAGAGCTCTGACACAAACACAAACTGCTCTTTTTCAAGGACAGCTGTGCCAGAGCTTGTGACTGACCCAAGGTCACATCAGCAGGTGCAAGTGGAGGAGTGGGGAATCAAACCTGGTTCTCCCAGATTAGAGTCCGCACACTTAACCACTACACCAAACTGGCTCCACACTAACAGGTAAGCAATGGCAAGGATCCCAAACCTGCTCCCCCATTCCCCTTGTTTGAGCTTGGGTGCCATGACAGCATCTCCTGCACTCAAGCACAGTATTGAGTTCAGCCATGGGGCAGTGCAAGCCACAGACGCATAGTGCCATGGTCCCTGATATGCCATGGGAAAAGTTCCCTGGGAAGCTTTTTGGGAGATCTGGTGGAGAATGCTCTGTCATTTGCCTAGTTCCCATCCTCAGCAGAGAACACAGGACATGTCTCTGGTGGGGGGGCATGTCTAGCAGCTACTCCACTGTATGTGGTGAACCAGCTTGGCAAGTAGAACAAGTTTAGAGTCCAGTGGCACCTTTAAGACTAAGAAAGGTTTATTCAAGGTATGACAGGAGAGCAAATTAACATCTAACATGATTATGTTTAAGTTATGCAAAGTGAAAAATTAATAACAAGTTAAGGTTATAACTAAGGCCAACAGTTGTAAAGCAATAAATATGTCAAAATAGTAGATAAATGTCTAATGGCAAGTGTTCCTTCAACTCATTCCCTTGCAGAATCAGAGGCTTGAGCTGCAGCTGCTGCGGTGGATGGATTGCAAGCAATCTGGGAGCACTTCAACACAGGTGAGTGTGAGTTGGCTGGTTCCATCATGCATTTCAAGGGAGGGTTGGGGAGATCCTCCCCAATGGAGCTGCATGTGCAGACACTGTCAGGGACAAGACATCCATGGCTGAGGGTGGCATGACACTTGCACCTGTTTGCCATGGCTCTGTTTTTCTGTCTTGCAGGTGGAGATTCAACAGAGAGACTTGTGGGTATGGCAAGTCCTGCCCCCCAAGCCCTCTTCTTGAAGCAAAGCATCGCAACTGGCAAGCCCTTCCAAGTTCCACCTGCGATGCCATTCCACTTAGGTACATGCCATGTCAGCACATGCCAGTCCCTTGAGTGGAAGTGGACAGAGTCCTCACCCCTTGCTATGGATTCCAGTGCAATAAAGTCTATATTGTGGCCCAGTTGTGTCTCTGCTGATTGGTTTCTGCTACATGACAGGAGCTCCAGACCCCTCCCTCCCCACCCCATCTGCCACTCCCCCGTGGGCCTCCCGAGGACATGTCTCAGAGGGAGGGCTCTTGGGTGCAGTGGGTGGCTGGGGAGGGTTGTGCAGGTCCCAGTGGTCATAATCTGCCATAGCAGGGACCCAGGCGCACAGACATGTTCCCTTGTGCATCTAGCAGGCTTCTGTGTGAAGGGAGAAGGGGTCTGGGTGAATAAGTTAGCTTATCACAGTAGTGAGAGCATAAGGCTGGACCTGGAAGACTCAGATTCTGTTTCCCACTTATACCATGGAAGCTAGGTGGGTGGCCTTGGCTCAGAAGCACACCCTCTGCTTGACCAACCTCATGGGGTTGTTGTGTGCGCTTCTGTGTGAAGGGAGAAGGGGTCTGGGTGAATAAGTTAGCTTATCACAGTAGTGAGAGCATAAGGCTGGACCTGGAAGACTCAGATTCTGTTTCCCACTTATACCATGGAAGCTAGGTGGGTGGCCTTGGCTCAGAAGCACACCCTCTGCTTCACCAACCTCATGGTGTTGTTGTGTGCGTAAATGGAGGAGAGGAGAATGATGCAAGCCATGGGGGGGAAGGGTCGGTAAGAAAATAAGTGAATGGATGAGGCTCCTGTGTGTCTATTCCAGAAAGGGGGTCCTCTGGCACCCAGGGGGGAAGGCAACTAGCAATGAGGGGACAGGGGATCACAGGGGTTCCCTGAGCCAATGGTGGGGGGAGCCACTGCAGCAGGTGGGGTTTCGGGCCTGGCCATGAGACATGGTGGCATCAGGAACAACAAATGATGGTGACTGAGTACCTGTCATTGCCACGGGTCTCTGTCAGGCAGGCAGGGTGGGAGCAGAGAATGGGACTCTCCCAAGCCACTCTTCCCTTCCCTCTGTCTGTGACATGCAACAGCATCTGCCCCCAGGACTTGCCACTCCTGTTGATCTGAAGTACCCCACCCCTCGTGCCGCCCCTGCCTCGACAACACAACATAAGGCCACACTGTGCAGAATTGCCATGGATGTGCCCTCACAAGCAGCCAGCTACATTTCCCCCCTCATGTGCCCTCGCAAGCAGCCAGCTACATTTCCCCCCCTCTGCTGCAGTGTAACTTGCTCTGTAGGGAGCCAACTAGCAGGAGTGCCCCTGCACCTTGGCTGGCAGCTGCAGTGTGGGTGTGGCTCAGAATTGCTCTGTAAATATAATATTCACTATGGTTTGATCAGCTGGAAGATTTCTGTAGACAGAAAGGGGCCAAATCCCACCAATTCTCCCCATCTGCAGCAGTCTTCCCCCTGCCCCAATACTGTTTCAAAAGCCCATCTGTAAGAAGCAGCATTTTAGCAGTGAAACATTTTGGGCTGCAGCATGAGGGGTCCTCCTGTGGATGCAGCCACCCATATAGGGAAAACGCATGGAGTTTTTCCTCCCAATTTCTGTAGCCTCTTTTAATCCCCAGAAAGATCCTGGGGTCATGGTATCCATGTGGAAGAAGAGCTATACAGATCAATGTTATGGAGCAAGTATGGATAAAATCCACCTCATCCCTCAGCAGAGCTGTGCTTGTGAAAGAGGAAGAAGGAGCAATTTCACTCCTTGATTTTCCTCTCTGCGATCCACCCCAGTCCACTTCTGCAGGGGTTTCATGATCCTGGGAATGATCTTTTAAGGCACTGGAAGGGGATGCAGGAACAAGGAAAAATGAAGGAAGACAGTGTGTTAGGAGCATTCTAGTCCTTCTGTTTTCAACAGTTCCATCATACCTTTTCTCATGTCACCACTCTTGTAAACATATTAAAAGCTTCTGTTCTTACTTTAGAAGCTACTGCAACAAATCATATTAATTATAAACATGAGGAATTAACTGGATTTGCACAATAGGAGAATATTTTTTCTAAAATACAGAAAGACCACACCTTTACAAATGGGTTTACTCTGGTTCCATGTGCCATCTTTGGTACAGCTTATGGTAGATGCTCCAACAGGTTCCATTAGATAGCCTGGATTGCACTGATAGGTTACCGTCTTGTTAAATGTGAAATCATTTCCAAACTGAAAACCATTTGCTAATTCACCAGGATCTCCGCAACTGATCACTGAAGTACATAAAGCAGAAAAAAGGGTTTAGTAAAGATATTAAAAGGGGGAAAAACCCTACAAATCCTAATACATGTGTGCATGGATACATACAGTGGACATCATCCTGAAATCTGAACACATGGGCTGTGTACTTTTGTTTTTTATTTGCATAGAAGCAAAAATTGACTTTTAAGCCAATGGATCAGGTATTACGTGTGTGTGTGTGTGTATTACTGGAGAGCAAATAAAACTAGGAGTTCCTGCTTGTGCATCTGCAACTTCAAGTACAATTTCACTGGTTAAGGAGCAAATAGTTTGATCCTCAAAAATGAGTTGTGTTCACAAGTTGCAGAAGCCACCTGATACTCAAATCTGTCTACATTTTGTACAAATACACCTGTACAATCTCTATTCATATCCTCTGCATTAGTTTGCATTTTTATTAATTTTACTGCATGTATTTTTCTGATTTATTTTGTCGGTCCCTAATTATAAATGCATACACTCTAAGCCCCAAATCTGAATTACTTCCAGCACAGGCTATATGAACAGCAAAGATAATTTCACAAAGACATTGCTCCTCAAAAAACATGTTTCTTCACTGTCATGAGGTGACAGACTAATTTCTGCTATTAAACAAGATAGCATAACAAGACTGTATGTGGCTTGAGGAAAAATAACTATATTTAGTAAAATTTAGTAATAAATTATATTTACAGTGCAGTACTATGCAGACTTACTCCATTAGATGTCAATGAGCCTAGACTGGAGTAACTCTGCACAGGACTGCATTGTAAACTGTATATGTGTGATTGCATAGATAGGACCAACAGTGTGCATTAGATATATGGCTGTCATGGCAAGTGTCAGAAAGTTGTTGTTTTTCATAAAACAACAGCATCGATGAACAAAATGAATCCAAGGATGTAATGCTAAATAAATTTACTAGGGAATAAGTCCCACTGAACTTAGTGGTACTTCTGTATAAATATCCTTAGGATCAAATGGCATATGTAAAAGGTATTAATGAATACAATTACAAGCTGACATGCTTTTTATTACAAGACAATCGTTTTCTTTCTCCAGCAAGGATGACATATGTTCTATACACATTTCTGTCATTTATGAAACATATAGTTAAAAAGGTGTCAGTTCCAGACCTGTGCAGTCTGGGGTAGTGCCAGTCCATGTGCCATTGGCTGTACAGTGCCGAGTAGTTAGCCCTGAAGTTTTGTAGCCTTCCCAACAGGCATATATGACAGAGCTTGAGAATGAAACCCCATCACTGTAGGTTATTTTGCCATTGGCTGGCGTTCCAGGATTTCCACAAAATACAGCTGTTAAATGTGGGAAGAAGCAAGAAAAAAATAAATCACTATGATCTGTATTATAAAAAGGATATAGATAAATGTGGTAAAACAGTGGCTTATGGTAGTTCTAAAGACCAAAGCATGTGTTTTCCCTGTTGGGCTTACATTTAGGGATGGACATGAACAGGCTCATGAACCTTTGTTCCTGACAAATTTTGGCTGGGTCTCTGTGGTCTGCAAACTGAAGTTTGCAAACTGCAGCTCAGCCATGAACCTCCATGAACTTTTAAGGCAGTTCATGGAGATTTGTGGGGAGCAAAAAGCAGAGGTTAAAACACCTACTTTCTCCTCCCCATGAAAGCGGCCAACAGATCAGAAACAGCTGACCCATGGGGGCAGCCTGCTCCCATGGCTCAACTATTTCAGGTTCAAAATAGCTGAGCCTGTTCCTGTGGTTCAGTTGTTTCCAATCTAAACAACTGAGCCATGGGGGCAGCCTGTACCCACAGCTCAGCCGTTTAGAGCCTGAAACAACTGGGCCACAGAAGCAGGCTGCCCCTGTGACTCAGCTGTTTTGGGAACAAACCTCATGAACCTAGTTCGGTTTTTATGCACACCACAAACCAAACTGCATTTTTTGTGGTTTGTGCCCATCCCTACTTACAGTATCATTTTATTTTGATATTTACAGATGGTAAATACGTTTCTCTTTGGAATAAATTTGGAAATATGCTACACAGAATGGGAGAAAGAGAGATGAACAGAAGTATTCAAAGCACTGGAACATTTGCTCTTATGTTCTGTCTCATGGTAGCCTCAATGTGAAATAATGTATTTATTTCATGACATTGCTAACATTCACCAAGAATGTAATTGGGAATGCAAGTTTAAAGTAGTTTATCTTATTCTTCCTTTCCTTTCTCTCAGTCTCACCTTCATTCATTTGCAGAACTATCTCCTTAACATTAACCAGAAACTTTCCTTTTATTTTCCTTGGCTGTTTTTTCCTTTCCCCCAATGAAACCAAGGTACAGAACTATGTCCTGAATAATGTACCAGGAATTCCCCTTTTGTTTATTAAATGTTCTTATATAACTCTCAGAACAATACTTTTAATAGGGGAACTTTTTTGATGTATCCATAAGAATCTTGGGCTATATTCAACCTATATTCTTGGCTAGCAGATGGGCATTTCTGTCACTGTAGAAATAGAGGCAATTTTCATTGATTCCTCCTTCTCACTGCATACCACTATTTTGCATCTCAAGCAACCTTTGAAGGTCCTCTGACCACCGCCAGCAGAATTTCATAGCTGCACTGAAAGAGGGGAAAGTCGCATGCCACATCATTCTTTTCAATCATGGTTTGTTGGATACAACCTCGTGTTTTAATACTGAGAATAAGAATTAGACCCTCATATAACACAGTAGCATCTGTGTTGCATCAGACCAATGGTTCATCTAGTCCAATATTCATTTTTTCACACTGATCAACCAGACATTCTCTGGAGAGTAAAACCTCCCCTGTTGTTGATTGTTGATCCCCAGCTCTATATTCATATGGTTACTGAATCTGGACAGGAAGGTTTATTTTATTAATTTAACTAAAATACACCTTGCCTTTCTACAGATTTGTAGCTCACGTTCTTCTTGGTCATCATGACTAACAGCTATTGATAGTCTCTATGAATTTGTCAAAGCCAGCCCAACTAGTGATCACTGCTAACTGTAACATATCTAACTGTATGTTTTGTCAGTCTTCTATATTAGTAACCATTAATTTTCATGCAGCTCACCTTGAAGTCTAACAATATACATGCTATTTTGTACTTAAATAGCTTTTGATTAAATAGACATCTATTGTCTATTTAGAATATAGGAAAGGATTTCTGATTAACCTTGCTTTGGGTGTTCCCACTTTCTGAAGTTAGACAGGTAGTAACCAAAGAGAGCACCTTTTCAATTGTGATGCTAAAATTATGGAACCCTCCCACATAATATTCATCACTTCTATGACTGTCTTCTGCCCATCTCCTAAAAAAAAAATTAGGCCTTTTCACACATGAGATGTCAATCAGCTTTGTTTTTAACCATTTCCTAATGGGAATGCAGAAACCTACATTGCTTAGAGTGTTTCATTTTATTCATATTCTGAATTATTTTCTAAATTGACTTTCCTAAATGATGCAAAAAGTGTGAGAGGAGCTAAAATGCAAATTTTTAGCATCATGGATGAAAACCCCTGCAGACCTATTTGTGTATAAATAAACATGCATTTAAAATATGAAAGAAAAGTGAGATGTTTTACTGTTGGGAAAGAAGACATACGATTATTGGTAGAAAAGAGAACAGGTGATAACAATACATGTAAACAGCAGAAGTTCCTAACCATCTATGCATATGGCCTGTCTGGAGCATTTTGATAGGGGAAAGAAAGAGAGATGAAGGTAAAAAAGTGAATCCAACTTTACACTGGCCTGCAGCTTGTAAACCTAATGTATGATACATCCTGACTTTCTATGATTCTGGCTTAGCTGTCTTAAGGCAGATACTTTCTCTATATTGTCTATTAGCTTAACGAAAACCAGAAACATTTCAGTGAATCGTGGATGAATAACTGGCAGCCTGCAGTCATATCCAGTCTTTAAGCAGCTTTGGAAGAAACCAACCTTGAAAAAAAAAAGTGAAACCATTGGTTGTGCATTATTTTTCCAAGGCTTAATGGCCAAAGCTTAGAAGACAAACTCATTTCTAGCAGTCTCACAAGCCAACAAACATAAATCCTGTGTTCATTTACCTCACTGAGCATGATCCAAACAAAGTTAAGCCAGCCTGAGAAACAAATTTTGAACTATGCAAGTTCTTCAGTCCAGTTTAAAGTGTACTCTAAGTACTTTATTGAAATAAAAGCATCAAGTGTTGCATTTATGGAACTGACTTTCCAATGAAAGTATCCATAGCTACTACTAACCTTCGCACATGCATTTATGGAACTGACTTTCCAATGAAAGCTACTACTAACCTTCGCACACGGGCTGCAAACCAGACCACGACCCATTAAGGAGACATGTTCTTTCTGGGGAACCTTTCAGGTGATAACCCATTTCACAGGAAAAACGCAGTAGACTTTTTATCTTGAACTCATCTCCAAGTCTAGTTCCATGAGATGGTACTCCAGGATCATCACAAAACCCTGGGGTATTTCCTGTGAAACAAAAAGAATAACTGTGAAGATATTCTCAAGCTCCACTACACTGCAACATCATTTGGCTTAAGAATCAAGGTCCTCAGAAGGCATGTGTACCAGAATCAGCACAGTTATCTCTCCATTTGGAAAACACATAAACCTCCTGTCATGATCTGTGCAGGACTGGGAGCAGGGCTGTGTGGCCTGGTCCCAGGAGAGACCTGCATGACAGTGAGCAGACAGCCTACAGTCCCCATAAGGCTTAGCAACGGGCTATAGCCCATCAGAGAGGAAGATTCTGTGAGGAGACTGTTGAACTGTCTGAGGAGAGGGGTTCTTAGCCGTTAACTGAGGAAACACAGGGTGTTCTTTTGGGTCTCTCTCTGCGGCCTGCTCTCACTGTGGGGACAGGCTGGTCTGGGAGAGAGGAAGAGCTCCACTGGGCTCAGCATGAGCGCTAGGCAGGCTGGGGGCCTGGAAGTAGAACAGATAGCTGCAGACCCATATGTTTATTTTGCCTTTTCACACTGTTAAGCACCCTTTTTAAGCACCTTGCCTTGTCTTGTTTTCCCTGCCCCAGTGTTGTTTTTTAATAAACCCTTTCTGTTTAATTATTTTCTCTGTCTGGGTCAATCACGCCTGTGTGTTCTTGGCTGAAAAAGGGACATTTTGCATGTGCTTGAGAGGGTACCCTGGGCCTTCTCAACAGGGACCATAAGTCCAGGGTGGCGGTGGCGGAAGGCGGAGACCCCCCTGGGGTCATGATACCTCCATTTAGCATATTTATGATTTGTGTGAATCTAGCAAGTGTGTGTCTCTTAAGATTCCCATATTCACGTATATGATGAATATCCAATGTTGCTCTTGAGTTCTCTTTTTGTTTTTTGGCTGCTAAGCCATATGGCTGATCTCATGGTTTCAGGAACAAACAGATAACATGTGGATCACAGATGAACCATCTCAGTCTACCAAGTGGTAGAAAATGCAACACAGTGTTAAACACAACTAATGGTTAATCAAAGAACACCATGTAAGTGAAAACTCAAAACATGACATGTTACTGCTAGAAGGGAACAGTTTAAATAATCTCCATTCCTAGGTCAATGCTTTACACAATTACCTGAGCAGTGAGGCAGAGTTCCACTCCAGCGGCTGTCTTCTTGGCATGTCCTACTTGAGTTTCCTATGAGAGTTCGACTTCCTGTGCAGGAGTAGCGAACAGCAGACCCATATGTAAATTTGTCTCCTGACAGAATTGCATTTGCTGGAACTCCAGGGTGTCCACATGATATTGCTATGTCGAGGGAGAGGGAGAAAGGGAATTAGATTCATAACATTTTCTCTTCCTAAAACAACATCTGAAGTCAGATTTATGTACAATACACAACAGTATTGCTGAATTCTATTCATTTCATTTGATATCCTGAATGATTTGTCCTTCATAAATAAAGCACAAGGAATACAAATTACATAGAAAACTGGCTCCTAACGGTGCATTTTTTAAAAGTAGACACTTCAGTTAGTAGCCCAAAGGATGAACAGATTCTCATTCCCACTTGCTTCAGGAAAAGAGTCAAGGTTTTTCCAGGATGCCAGAATATAGTTTTTCCTTTTCTGCCTTGGTCCAGTTGACTTTTGCAAAGCCATCTGAACACACTAAAATCTTACCTGTGGAAACTAAACAGGGCTCTATAAAAATCTAAATCTTAAAAAACCAGATCAGATTTCAGCTTGAATAAATTCACACTTAGAACCCTATTTCTGAGAAGAAGAGCAAGTTGAAGTAGAAGATTTCCCAGTCTGTTGTTCTGGGGTTGGTGGATGGGGCACTGCAGTGCTGTGTCCACACACTTTGATGCATACACCAAGGAGAGAGAGGACACTATTGTGGTCAATATTGTGCCAGGAGGAATAGTGCTTTTGGACAGTTCCTTGATTACCATTTTTTCCCTATTGCTGCATACCACAATCACTTGAAATATAATAATGTGGGATTACAAAATATACTATTCCACATTAACTGGTATTCTGGCTAATACTACCACTTATTGAATACTTACGCAAACATTTGGGTAGTGATCTGTCCCACAAACCAGTAGCCTTGCAGGTCAGTGCAGAAGATCCTAGAAGATAAAATCCTTTCTTGCAGTGGTATACCACGCTGACTCCATATTTGAAAGATTCAGGGAAATTCTGTTGCCCATGACGAACAGCATTTTCCACAAAACCTGGATCTGTGCAGTTCACAACTGTAAGTCAAAGATAAAACTCCTTATTATTTAAAATTCATATCCTAAAAATCCTTTCTTGCAGTGGTATACCACGCTGACTCCATATTTGAAAGATTCAGGGAAATTCTGTTGCCCATGACGAACAGCATTTTCCACAAAACCTGGATCTGTGCAGTTCACAACTGTAAGTCAAAGATAAAACTCCTTATTATTTAAAATTCAAAAAAAAATTTAAGATGAAGGAGAAGTGACACGACAGAGGTATGTAAAATTGTGGAGGGATTGAGTTACGGAAATGGAAGAAAGAGCGATTGGGAGGGCATAAATTTTCACATAGCAGGTAAGAGTGAGAAAGGAAGAATAAGGGGACATGA
>NW_015175435.1:28431-28615 GCF_001447785.1 Gekko japonicus
GGAGACATGTTCTTTCTGGGGAACCTTTCAGGTGATAACCCATTTCACAAGAAAAACGCAGTAGACTTTTTATCTTAAACTCATCTCCAAGTCTAGTCCCATGAGATGGTACTCCAGGATCATCACAAAACCCTGGGGTATTTCCTGTGAAACAAAAAGAATAACTGTGAAGATATTCTCAAGC
>NW_015175435.1:29025-33679 GCF_001447785.1 Gekko japonicus
AGTAGAACAGATAGCTGCAGACCCATATGTTTATTTTGCCTTTTCACACTGTTAAGCACCCTTTTTAAGCACCTTGCCTTGTCTTGTTTTCCCTGCCCCAGTGTTGTTTTTAATAAACCCTTTCTGTGTAATTATTTTCTCTGCCTGGGTCAATCACACCTGTGTGTTCTCGGCTGAAAAAGGGACATTTTGCATGTGCTTGAGAGGGTACCCTGGGCCTTCTCAACAGGGACCATAAGTCCAGGGTGGCGGTGGCGGAAGGCGGAGACCCCCCTGGGGTCATGATACCTCCATTTAGCATATTTATGATTTGTGTGAATCTAGCAAGTCTGAATCTAGCAAGTGTGTGTCTCTTAAGATTCCCATATTCACGTATATGATGAATATCCAATGTTGCTCTTGAGTTCTCTTTTTGGTTTTTGGCTGCTAAGCCATATGGCTGATCTCATGGTTTCAGGAACAAACAGATAACATGTGGATCACAAATGAACCATCTCAGTCTAAGGAAATGTTAAAACACCAAGTAGTAGAAAATGCAACACAGTGTTAAACACAACTAATGGTTAATCAAAGAACACCATGTAAGTGAAAACTCAAAACAAGACATGTTACTGCTAGAAGGGAACAGTTTAAATAATCTCCATTCCTAGGTCAATGCTTTACACAATTACCTGAGCAGTGAGGCAGAGTTCCACTCCAGCGGCTGTCTTCTTGGCATGTCCTACTTGAGTTTCCTATGAGAGTTCGACTTCCTGTGCAGGAGTAGCGAACAGCAGACCCATATGTAAATTTGTCTCCTGACAGAATTGCATTTGCTGGAACTCCAGGGTGTCCACATGATATTGCTATGTCGAGGGAGAGGGAGAAAGGGAATTAGATTCATAACATTTTCTCTTCCTAAAACAACATCTGAAGTCAGATTTATGTACAATACACAACAGTATTGCTGAATTCTATTCATTTCATTTGATATCCTGAATGATTTGTCCTTCATAAATAAAGCACAAGGAATACAAATTACATAGAAAACTGGCTCCTAACGGTGCATTTTTTAAAAGTAGACACTTCAGTTAGTAGCCCAAAGGATGAACAGATTCTCATTCCCACTTGCTTCAGGAAAAGAGTCAAGGTTTTTCCAGGATGCCAGAATATAGTTTTTCCTTTTCTGCCTTGGTCCAGTTGACTTTTGCAAAGCCATCTGAACACACTAAAATCTTACCTGTGGAAACTAAACAGGGCTCTATAAAAATCTAAATCTTAAAAAACCAGATCAGATTTCAGCTTGAATAAATTCACACTTAGAACCCTATTTCTGAGAAGAAGAGCAAGTTGAAGTAGAAGATTTCCCAGTCTGTTGTTCTGGGGTTGGTGGATGGGGCACTGCAGTGCTGTGTCCACACACTTTGATGCATACACCAAGGAGAGAGAGGACACTATTGTGGTCAATATTGTGCCAGGAGGAATAGTGCTTTTGGACAGTTCCTTGATTACCATTTTTTCCCTATTGCTGCATACCACAATCACTTGAAATATAATAATGTGGGATTACAAAATATACTATTCCACATTAACTGGTATTCTGGCTAATACTACCACTTATTGAATACTTACGCAAACATTTGGGTAGTGATCTGTCCCACAAACCAGTAGCCTTGCAGGTCAGTGCAGAAGATCCTAGAAGATAAAATCCTTTCTTGCAGTGGTATACCACACTGACTCCATATTTGAAAGATTCAGGGAAATTCTGTTGCCCATGACGAACAGCATTTTCCACAAAACCTGGATCTGTGCAGTTCACAACTGTAAGTCAAAGATAAAACTCCTTATTATTTAAAATTCATATCCTGACCACTTTAAATCTACTGAACAGTAAAGACCACAGACAATAATTAATAGTAGCTGCCTCTGATCCAATATTTACAGTTACGCAATGTCACTAGCAACTGAAGCTTTTCCACTTTAACCATTACTATGTTTTTAAAAGCCAGTTTTTCTTTAAGATGATGGAGAAGTGACACAACAGAGGTATGTAAAATTGTGGAGGGACTGAGTTAGGGAAATGGAAGAAAGAGCGATTGGAAGGACATAAATTTTCACATAGCAGGTAAGAGTGAGAAAGGGAGGATAAGGGGACATGAGATACAGACAGATGAGAGCAGAAACTTTTTTTAAAATGTGGATTGTTTCAAACAACCACATTCCAGCACAATAATTAGATACACATAAGGCCCATTCATGTCAATAAAACTGAAGAGTACATTATTGCATTAAATAACATTCAATGTCTGGAAAGTCTCCAGATGGACACAGAAACGCCATGTGTCTTCCTGTCCACTCAGAGCTCTCCTAATGTAAATATCTCATATGTTTAAAAGTTTTACATCAAGGATATTTCAAAATCTCATATCTCCTAGCACTGTGGATAACCTAGAAATACATAGCAGAACATAAGAAATCCTCAATGACAACCAGAGAAAATATGAAGGGAAGAAGGAAATGCAATGCTTATTTAGTGAGCTGTCTTTAAAAAAACAGGATTATAATCCTGGAAGCACTGCTCAAATCTGTGTCTAAAAGAACATAGAAAGGGAGCTTTGGCCTGAGATTTGTTTTATAAGTCTCTTCTCTACAGGAAAGATCAAAGCCTTTTTTTGCACTTTACCTTTTTAGTCAGTAAACAGTACAGAAAAGTAGTTCTATTAAAACCACTACTGGGTTGCCATTAAAAATAAAGTTTCTTCCCACGTGCCCAATCTGTTTCATCTTCTTGCACTTGTAGCTTGGCTGTGGGATTCACATTCATCTGAGACACCATCAAGAAGAGTTTCATTAGTTTCCACAAGTAATTAAGGCTCTCATGTGCAACTGTTTTAAAAGGGCTTGCTTAGCTGTCTGCTACATCTTTCAAATTCATAAAGAAAAAAAAAATCTTCTGACAGCTAAAAGGCTACTTTAACTGGAGCTTGTACTGAAATCAATTAAGCATATTTCATGTCCTCCTTCAGTTTTAAGTACAGTTAGGGGTGTGCAAAAACCTCCCCCAAACCAGTATTTTTCAGGTTCGGGTATACTGAACCCCCCAAATACTGGTATTTCCTGATATTCCTGAATCCCAATACCAGTATGGGAATATTCCCCATAGGCTATCATGGAGAATCCATCTGAGGGTATATGGGGCTCTGGGGGGGGGCTGTTTTTTGAGGTAGAGGCACCAAATTTGCAGCATAACTGATGGTGCCTCTCCTCAACCTCCCCCCCACCCCAGATTTCAAAAAGATTGTACCAGGAGATCAAATTCTATGGGCCATTCTCTATTGTTTTCAATGGAGGGGGGAAAGGTGTTTAAAGGGACACAGTCCCTTTAAATGCCTTTTCCAAGCTGTGGTGTGACTCCGCACCATGGTGAGTGAACTCTGAAGGCATTTAAAGGGACTGAGAGCCCTTTAAATGTCCTGTAACTATGGCTATCTGGTGAACCTGATAATAAGATTGCCAGTCTAGCTCCATAAAGTGATGGAAACATCAGGGGGGGTAGGGGGGGAGTGAAGACTGGCAGAAAGACATTGCAAGAAGCCCCAATGTCACTTTCAGCTGTCATCATGTTGTATGATACTCCAGGATTTTCCCTGATCTCTTTGGTAAAAACCACTGAGATTGGGGTAGTTCCTATAATGTCATGAGACACAGTCACATCGCTTCCAGATTCCCAGCTAGAAATGGTGTCATGGAAGGCTGCCCCCCATTTTTGCTCCTGCCATGATATGGAGCAGTGGCAGGGGACAGAGCTGATAGTGGGAGGTTGCACACTATGGTGGGAAACCTGACACCCCTGGGTGCGAACAATGGCTGTTAGCTTTTTCCTGCCGTGGTGGAGGAAGAGACAGTTGATGAGTTGAGACTAATTACTATCATCAGTGAAGAGTCTGGGCCAAGTGTCCCTGTTCAGAAACTCTGAAGGCATTTAAAGGGGGCTCTGGTAGACTTCCTGGGATTTGGCTCTGTTTTCTAGTGGCTCCCAATGGCCTTCAAGATTAGTGGTCCACTGGGAAATTTCCTTGTTAAGTTAAATGGCTAGCCTGCCACTGACAGATGGCAGGGAAATTTCCTTGTTAAGTTAAATGGCTAACCTGCCACTGACAGATGGGCTTACTTTACCAACTCATTTGTTATGTTTTGAAAAACTGGTGAATAACACTCTCTTTCAGATTACTTTGGGCCTGTTTGAAATTTAAACTAGAGTTCAAAGCTGAGTAAAAGACCTTGGTTTTACAATTTCTGCTTTGGATATCAGGAAATGATTTTATTAATGATGTTCATTCTGTGCTGTTGTAAGTTTTAATTGGGATATTACAAGTTGACAAATAAAGAGGATCTGGATATCACCAAACTCTTGATTCTTCATCTGAGCCTTGTTTCCCACCCTTTCTGTCTACAAGTCCACATTTCCACAACTCAGGAATACAGATGATGGTCTACTTTTTATTTCTCAGCTTGGAAATATAAATTTGGGCAAGATTTGTAAAGCTTACCTTCAATACAAAATTGAACATTATGGTTCTAAATCTATCTCTGGTTCAGACTATATATTCAAAGAAGAGAAAAACTTCCTCCTTTCTCCTCTTTGCCCGCCACTCAAGTGCTGGCAACAGGCATG
>NW_015175435.1:33695-73049 GCF_001447785.1 Gekko japonicus
TCTTTCCCTTTATTCACCAGCAGCATCTGAGCTTTGGTCATGCATTGTATACTACTGGTGAATGGGGTGGAGACAGCCTTAATTCCTTTTTTATATAACATTTTTATTGCATTTTACACTAGACAGCCTTAATTCCATCCTTGCCTGGCATTGCAGTTCTAATCAGTATTGGGCACAAGGTAATTGTATTTTAATAAAACTTGTAGTTCCCATCTTATCACATGGACTGCCTCTGAGGTGGCGGGGGGGCAAATCCTGGCATGATGAAATGGTCAGCTAAAAAGATGCTTGATTTGATCATTCCACAACTTTCTGTGGAAGTTGATAGAAGGAGACATACATCCAAAGGGTGAGCAATGAAAAAATTAGTAGAAATGAGCAAGAGTCCAATAGCACCTTAAAGACTAACAAAATATGTGGCAGGGTATGAGCTTTCTACTGAGCAGTGACTCACAAAAGCTCATACCCTGCCATATATTTTATTAGTCTTTAAGGGGCTACTGGATTCTTATTATGCCATATATTTTATTAGTCTTTAAGGTGCTACTGGATTCTTATTATTTTCTACTGCTACAGACAGACTAATACATCTTAATGCAAAAATGGAAGAGACTGATTGGGACTACTGCTACAGACAGACTAACACATCTTAATGCAAAAATTAAAGAGACTGATTGGCATAACATACAAGTCAGACTGCCTGGATTTGTGCTATACTACTGTATAGCAAACCTACTCCTAACTTTACCTTGTGTTAGGACAAAGTGGGGTATATACTTTCCAATGAAGCCCTGTCTATCTTACTATCAATTACTTTTTAATATAGATCTATCAATTATATTTTAATTCTGTATAATACAGATCTCCAGTCAAGAGCAGATTGGGGAACTATGTATCTTGCTCACATCTCCAGAGCATATTTTGTTGAAGAGAAGGGTACTTTCCACTGCAGACAGTATGCCTGGTATTTCTCTTTTTCTTTTCCAGAACTTGATGGGGAGAGAAGCAGTTTGTTGCACTAAATCAAGAATTATAGGGCAACTGATACCACATTTAAAAATGCCCAGCTATGATTTAAAATACCCCTTTTTGTTAAATGTACATTTTAGGGTAGTGGTAGAACTATGACACTTTAAGCTGGTTGGAGTACAGATATAAGCTAGTTGACTCCCATGATTGCCTTTCACTCTAGGCACCCAGTTGCAAATCAAGGCATAAACAGAAGGAGATTGCTCTCCCGCCATGACAGCTGCCAAGGATTACATGAAAAATAAATTCTGGCATTTTGAATTTAGTATGTTGAGAAAGGAAGAAAGGCAATGACACTGGAAACTCAGAGTAGATTCAAACCCTTGAGGACTAAATGTTAAAAATAGTCCTTCATGCAGTTTTCAGATAAAATGTGAATGTTCAGTGAAAAGTACATTACTAACACGGCATGCTTGGAAAACTGCTTAGATGAATGTTTAACACTGTGGTTTGTTTTGATGCTTAGTGAAACTTTATTATTCTCTACTGATCTTACAGTACACAATGAGGAAAATTGGTTGGACAGAATGTAAGACACCTCCTCCCCTGCAGGATAAGGAAAAGGTCTATGTAGAAGAACAAACAATTTCAAACAGTGGTGAGCCACATACTTTTCTGGATCTTCTAAGCTATGAAGCCAGCAGGTAGATCCAAGCAACTGTTTCCATTTAGCTATTGTGGCAAAGAGGTATTGATAGGCCCATGCATTACGAATGTGTATAATCCTCTTTTACACCTATCAAAGCCAGTGGCCATCACCATGTCTTGTGGCAGCTAATTACATTGGTTAAATACGCATGTTGCGAAGACTTCCTTTGTCTGTTCTGAATCTAGGCCAATCAAAGTCATAATGCCAATCAAAGTCATAGTGTGCCCCTCACAAGTTCTAGTATTATGAGATCAAAGTATATTATATACTCATTTCCATCCACTTCCAAATCATGTACTTATGGAGACATACTCCACATGTCTCAACTGAACTTATAAGCAACATATATTAAAAGTTAGTACTACATTAAAATCTTTGTTGAGGTACCTCAGCATTACAAAGTCCATGAAGATTGAACTATAGATTATGAAAACATGGTACTACCAATTCCTGCATTCCTGGGTTGAGTTCTCCCCATGCTCTCTGTAACATGTAGTTCAATCTGACCTGTGCTTTGCATCATACTAAAGTGTACATTACTGACTAACATTAACAGATGAGGAAGAACGAGAATCATAATAGTGGCAGAACATGAGGTGCGCTGAATTAGATGTTTTTTACTTAACACAGTACCTGAGATTTTCAGTATTAATATTTCAATTTTAGATCTCTGAATTTGATTATTTTAGACTTAGTACTGTGCCTAGCAAGGTCAACTCTTTGTCTGAACTATAATGCAGTTTTAACTTGGAATCACTTACTCAGAGAAAGAAAATAAAATTAAGCTCATAACAGTCCTTATACAGAAAGTACAGGATGTAGGGTTGCCAGCCTCCAGGTGGGACCTGGCATTCTCCCAGGGTTACAACTGTTCTCCAGAATACAGAGATCAGTTCCCTGGAGAATATGGCAGCTTTGGAGAGTAGACTCTATGGCATCACATCCCTGCTGAGCTTCTTCCCTTTCCCAAACACTGCCCCCCAAGGCTCCTCCCCCAAATCTCCAGAATTTTTCAACCCAGAGTTGGCAACCTTAACATGACCTAAAGTAGGAAGTGTAGTCAGCAGGAGTGAAATCCAACTAAGGATATACACAATCCCTGCTCTCTGTGTCCCCACCTGCAGAGGTGAGGGACTTTTTCAGTAGTGGTACTTTGTGTTACACTTTATGGCACGCATGGCCCAGCCCAACAAAGTGCTTCCAATTCATTTCTTTCTATTATTCCAACAAAGTGACATTTATGTCAGATCCAGCTCTCATAACAAATGAGTCTGACACCTCTGTTTTTTGGCAATGCAATGACTGGGTAGAAAAACAAAGTTTAAAAAAGACAAAACAATGATATGCTTTTGACATTTATTCAAGAGAAATGAATTCAATCCTTAAAGTTCAAGGTCTGTATAAGAGGATGGTAGAAAAAGTCTTCTTTTTTTACCATAGCAGCTGTACAGTATTTTTTCTTACCTCGGCAAGTAGGTAAAGAACTACTCCACTGTCCATTGCTGCGACACTGTGCTTGGGAGGCCCCTTGAAGTAAATATCCAGTATTGCAGGTAAAGTTGACAACATCATTCAAATTGAACTCAGTGCCATTTGTGACTCCATTAACAGGATTTCCAGGATGGCCGCATGTGATTGCTGTGGCAAGAAAATACAAGACAGGTTATAAGCCTAAGGCAGGAATCCACCTCATTTTATTTATTTATTTTTGTTAGTACTTACAGCACATGGAGAAAATAGTAGTAATAAAAACTATGAGCTCCAGTCTAGCAGTCTAGCCCCATACAGATACCTCATCTGTCGTTGATCCCAAGACAGAGGAGGTGGCAGGGGTAAGAAGACTCGCGGGGATCGACTTCTGGACCGTGGACGTCTCGGAGACAAAGTGGCAGCATGTCTTTGAGAGGAGCCCGCGTAATCTTGGTTGTCGATATCGACAGATTGACTGTGCAGACGTGGAGGGTGACGATCTGCATCGCATGAAGCATATCGGTGCCAACGTGGATCGATGTTGGGAGCTTCCAATACCGTCGACGGCGACGACCGGGAAGGAGACGGAGAAGGCTCTGCATCCATTTGATGACTTAGGAGCTCTACAGTTTCGATGTCGGAGTAAGGACGCTCCATTTGGTGGACAGGGGAGTCCAAGACATGGATGGTTGGTATCGGTGGAGGGACGTGGACCTCCGGTACCGATACAGTCGTTGGAGCGGGAGGCACTTTAGGGGCGTCACCCAGTGCAGCCACTGCTACTTTCCCCTTCTTTGCCACCTTAAGGGGTTTGGAAGAGCCCTTCTTTGCGGACTTTTGCTCCTTACTTGGCCTGGACTTCTTTTTCACCGGCGTGGAAGTGGAGGATTGTGCCTTCGATGCCGGAGGCTTCAGTGTCGGTTGGCCGATATCGGAGGCAGGCCTCAATGCTGGAGCCGTTGATGTCGATGGTTTCTCGTCGTCTATTGCTGAGGAAGGATGTAGAGCCGATTCTAGCAGGGCCGCTTTAAGGCATGCAGCTTGGTTTTTTCGGGTCTGGTTTGAAAAGCGAGCACAATGGCGACAGGATTCGGGTCGATGAGACTCTCTGAGACAAAGTATGCAAAGGGTATGATGGTCAGGAGGAGCAAGTTTACTATGGAACCCTTGCACCTATTAAAAAAAGCCCCACTTCTTCTCCATAGAAACCAAAATGAAGAAGAAAGAAGGGGTGAGGGGGGGTAGTCCGAAGGCCCGACTGAGGTAAAGCGGCAACCTCCCCCTCAGCAGAAAATAAAAGGTTTTTTAAAGTTTTTTGAAAGAACGATGAAGAAAAGGAATAAACTGAGGAAAAAATCCAAAGAGCCGTGAGGCAAAAAGCCAAAACATGCGAACCGATCAGACCAACGAAGAAAAAGGTCTTTCCAACATGGCAGTAAGAAAGGAACTGGCGGGATGTTCGTGCCCTCCCCTCTAGGCATGCGCGGTGGGGTTCCTGCACATGCCTGAGGTCTGGGCATGAAAATCCGTTAAAAGAGCTTGCTACAATGCTGATCGATCAAGCGCGTGCGCACTAGATCCCATGGGTGTGAAGCACAGAGACCACATCGAAGATTATATAATACAACCAAGATCCATTCACATACTTAAATCCATCCATACTCATCATGTAAAGGAAGAGAAGCTTAAGTGGATTAATAAAACAGCAATAAATCAGTCCACCAAAATAAACTGCCAGTTAGTTGCACTTGTACCATTTCCTATCTTTTGTTCCCATTAACAAGGTCCATCTTTTTTAAAACCGTTTATACCCAGACCATATTAAAAAAAAACATACTACACCCAACATAATTTTCATCTTTCCCTTCCCCCCGCCTCTTTCTAGCATTTCCTTTTCCCTTTCAACTTCACTTAAATGTCTTGCATTTTTATATTCACGAGGTTCCAATTCAAAGTCACTTCCTCCATTTTTCACAGGGTCATTCAACATTCTTTTTTCCACTTTCAATTTCTTTACCAAAACCTGTCTTCCCCCTTTCCTTTTCCCCTCATGTTCTTGTTCACATATAGCTTTTTTGTTACTTCCTTCCCCAAAACACGGCTTGTTTTTCTTTTTAAACAGCATCTCTTGTGTGTCTCTGTATTTTGGTTTCCTTTTTCCGCTGAATTCAAGTTGCTATTTTGTGATTCTCTCGTCTTCTCCCAAGTATCACTTTGTTCTTCTGTAAGTCCTTGGGCTTGCTGAGGTTGCTTTTCATTTACACTTCCATCTTGATTTATACTTTGATAGTCTTTCACTAGATTGTTACAGGCAATTTTAACTGCTTGCTTAATTTCTCGCCTCAAAAAGTTTGAAAATTGTTCCCAAGTTAAATTTCCGAGTGTCTAGGTCAAACTCCTCTTCTTCTATTTCCATCTCCATTTCTCAACAGTCTCTCAGCTTTCCAAACTCTCAGTTCTCACAAGGCATTTTAATTTGTTGCATTTCAATCGCTCTTCATTATTCGTTTCTAACAAACACCAGCAGTTCAAACAAAAGGAGACTTTTTTCTTACCCCCAGCCACTTCCCGGCTGATTTTCTTAAAGTTGGAGCTCACTACTTGGGGTATTTAGTTTAACACCAAACACCTTTCTCGTAATCTACATGCACTGATCTTTTTTAAAGGTACTTTGTACTTTTTGTTCTATTTCGTTTTTAAATCCCACCAAAGTTAAAAAAAACAGATGGTCGCAGCTTGGTAGAACATGGCGTCCATGTTCTGTCTGTAGAACACTCCCGCTTCAGGGCGGTAGCGGACACCCCCCGTTTGCCGATTCGGGAGGAGCCATCACAGAGCCCTCTGCAACTAGCCCTCTCTCCAGGAGGACTAGCAAAGCCCACCTGGTAGCCGAGAAGGCTTCAAAAAGAGCGCAAAAGGATCGGGCGTCTCAGAGCCGCCGAGAAACCACCCATCGCTACACTGTACTGACCGGAAGTTGCTGTTTATTCCATTTTTTGAAAAGGCACTAGTTAGAGCAAAAGGCAGTGCCATATAAATGTGGCATGTACACCAGCCCAATATCTGTACCAATACAACTGTTTTAGAACTGCCTGTGAACTGGTTCAATATTAAAGCAAAAGGTGCATCTACTGGGAGATAAACATGATCCACAAACAAATCTTAAGCTTACTTGTAACCATAATAATTGCCATTTAATATTTATTTAAGGGACTTCCAGTTTATGGAGCAGCGATGGCGGACGTTCTCCCAGGACTGTGGGGGAACGATCCGCACACCAGCGGGTTGGAGGGGCGCTACCTCAAGTAGCGCCCCCACGGAACCTTTGGGATAGGCTCCAGGCCAGAGAGCTTTTGGGGGGTAGCCTCTTCGATGGCGTAAAGCCAGAGAATTGAGACTCCTCTCTGCCCTGACGGTCCGACCACTGTGTGGCCTTCGGGCACAAGCTGTTTTGACCGGGACAAGCACTGGAGATCGAGCGGAACAGCGTTGAAGCAAGCAAGTTCAGAGAACCTGACCGACAATGAACGTGAGTTCAAACTAAGCGGACGAATATAAAAAGCAAATTACCCCCCCTCATGGGAAAGCGGATCACAAAGAGGGACGCCACTTATGTGAAAAGACTGATAAGCAAGTCGAAGTGGGAAGGGGGAGGAAAAACAGCGAGTGTATTTTGAGAGGCTTACTTGATTGCTGACAGCGTGGAAGCGATCTTTAGAGTTGGAGGGAAGTGTCAGAAACTGTAAACAAATCGTAAAAAATGGCAGCTGTGCAAAGAAAGCTGAAAACAAAACCGCCTGGCAGCCAGAGCCCAAAACCGGAGGAGGGAACAGATGTCATGAAAATGCTAGCGGACATGCTCAAGCCAGTGATGGAGCAACTCGATGGTATTAACCAGCAACTGACTGTAATGAATAAAAACTTTGCATCTCAGAAGCTCCAACTGAAAGAAATGGAGAAGGTGGAGCAGGCAGCTGGGAAAATTAAGGAGTTGGACACCACAAGCAAGAAAATGAAGAAAAGGATGGGAGAAGTGGAAACAAAGCAAAATCTACAAGAAAACAGTTTGTTACAGCTGCAGATGGAAAAAGCCAACATGATTCTCAGATTCCAGGGAGTTCCTGAGGCAGAGAAGGAGGATCTGAGGAAGATACTTAGCGAGATCATCGCTCCAGCAGGTGAAGTAGTAAAAGAGATTATAGGGCTTATAGGGCTTACTCCAATTATATCAAAAAAATTAGCCTGCCTGGAGAAATTGTGGTCAGATTCTCAAGAAAACAGACCAGAGATGCTATTTTAAAGGCGACATCAGCAACTCCACTGAAAATGGGTAATTTAATCATTAAAACTTTAAAAGACATTCCATTTGAAATTCGTCAAAAGAGGAAAAACTATAAGGACTTAATTTATTTTCTTCAAACTAATGGAATTTCATATAGGTGAGCGATCCTGGAGGGTGCCATCTTCAAGATCAACGATAAAAGAGAAAAGATTGATTCCACCTTTAAAGCCAAGGAATTTTTGCGACACCAGCTGGGAACGGAGGAAGATTCCAAAGAGGAAGAAATGAAATCAAGTGACTCTGCCACCTCTGGAACGGAGGAGGACTCTGCTGTGGAAACCGGTGCAGAGGCAGCCAGAGTAGTATATGACTTTAGAGACAGAAAACCAAAGTATAGGCAGAAGGACTCTGAAAATTGCCTTTTGAAGCGAAGAATAAGAAGATTATCAGAAAGCTCTCTCATAACAACTAACAAATTAACATGTTAACATTGAAGCTGAGACAAACAAGAACTCTACAAGTATATTGTTTTATTAACACTTATATTACTAACACTTTCACTAACAGGGATAAGATCTCCTCCTCTTGGGGGTTTAGTATAGTGTGGTTACCTTTTCTTTTTCCCTAGATGTAGTCCCTTTCCTCCATATTTTCTTTGCAGTTTGTAGTGTATTGCAAAAATAAAAATATCCCTCCGGGAATTTAAAAAATAAAAATATTTATTTAAGGTCAGCACTACACTAAGTACTGTACAGAACACGTAAGTACTGACCTTTTAGGCCCTACAACAACCCTGCATAATTTGTGACATGCACAAACCCCGAGATCTTCCAGTAAAACTGGTCTCTTGTTGAATTCATATTAATTAGGCAAAAAATGTGGTTTTTTTCTTGTAGATGCAGAATTAATACAAAATACACAAATAAATAAACCAGAAGGGGGAAAACAGTGCAGAGGGAATGCAACTATTAAGTCAATCCTTAAGACTTGACTCCTCGGATTCTCTGGAGCAAGCTGTCAGTGCAGAAAGGGCCATAAATGAAAATATGGATGTAAGGTCCCTAGTCTTTTAAAACAGAACAAAATGGGCAGCTACTCAATGCAACAATGACTGCTTTAAAAAAAAAAACCCTATAAGAGATTATGAAGTTTTTTTATATACACCAAAGATAACTATTGTTGATGGTATCATAAACAATCATCAGAAATGATTTTATGTATTTTTTAAAAAATGTGCTGGATTAGACCAAAAGATCCATCTAATTCAACATTGTCGCTCCAGAAGTGGAAGCTCACAAGCTGTATAATATGATAGTTTGTAATAGTAACTGCTAATCAGAGTCTTATTGCATCAGGATATGAAGGTCTTTAGTTATTGTAATTAATAGCCAATGAGAAACCCATCCCCCTGAGAGATCTGGATTTGTCTAATAATGTGTTGGGGTCACTCTCTTCACCACAATCCAACAATTCAAGTGAGCTGCCAGAAGAGATTATAAATGGTATGTTGTTGCAATGTAAAATTGAGGTTGTCTGTGAAAATTGTGATAGTGAAGGACACTTGTGTTTAGATTATTGTCCTTTTCAGCAAATGCATATTCCAGTCAGTCAGCTCCTATTTACACCCCTCATTACTCTTGACAGATGCTGTTTTTGTGATGCCTTCCAGAAACAAAAGGTCTCAGCCTCCGCATCGACTTCTACCACATCATCATTATTGTTGTCACAAGTTGCCAGCCTCTTGACAGATCAACAGTCTGCGACTGTTGCATTTCAAATAAAGGCCAATGGGAAAAAACTACAACTGTAGTATTCTTTTGTCCCACTTTTCCTTAGATACCATTATACATGAACCCCACTGTGATAGTTTAATACTGCTTGTGATATCAAGATGCTCAGATCACAAGATGCTTTCATTCATGGCTGTCTAGTAAACAGCACCTTAACTAGTACAAATGTGATAAAATAATTCACTAGACTTGTTTATATTTGAATTGGGGCACTGGTGAAGTGTGATCGCAGTTAAAATGAAATAAAGATACAGGATAAGAAAAAAAAACTAAATACAGAGAGACCATTTTAGGTCTGGAGAGTGGAATCCTGATTGCAGTGGGACGCAGGTGATAAAGGGTGAGGATGAGAAAACTTTGCCTTGGAACATTCTGGATAAATTGATCTAATTATCCATTTAACGAATTTATACAAAATATCTGTGATTATTTAACTAGTAAATGGCTTAGCCATTTAAATATCCACCACACAAAAAAGTTTTCCTCTTATTTCAAATACTACTCCAAACCTTCAGGAGTGGAAAAGAAGTAGTGGCGCAAATACATACTGTTTGGGTGGTATTTGGACCTTGTACACACCATAATATTTAGAATAAGTATATGGTTACCTTATTTATTTTAAAAGCATATATTCTGTTGTTTTATTAAATTTGTGCCCAAAGACAAATTAGTCACTTTAATACAAACAAGATTGTGGCAGTTGCTAATAAATTCACCCACTTTTAATGTTCATCTCAGAAGCACTAAAACTAACTTGTAAAAGAAAATAATTAATAATTACTGACAAACAAAAGGGGAAAAATAGACCAGTGCATGTCCACACATAAAAGCCAAAGGAACACTGAATCATACAACATAAAAACAAATAATATACAATTAATGGGTCTAATATTTTGTTGTCCTAGATTGCTCATAGAATACGACTTGCTCAGACTAAGCAAAAATATTGATTTAGGAACTTAAAAAAAAATCATTATTTCAAATGCCAAAGATTCGCTCCAAAGTGGCCCTTGGGTAAGCAGAGGGTAAGCTCATGAATCAGACAGGTCCAAGATTTCACAGATTTCTCCTTTAAGCTGCAACTTCCAATGCTTCGTCCTATGATTAGCCCTGGCTGTCCAAGGGGGAAAGTGTGGCCATAAGAGGAAAGGAGAGGGACAAAAGATCCTTTCCATGAGCAAAATTCTGCTGAATGTTCTCTGGATCCAGTCCCATCAGATTATGATTTTATTTATGCATTAGAACAAATTTTAAAAATGACACGAACTGAAGTTAATATATTAAAATATTGTCTAGTGAAATACATTATATGAAATGTCCTCACCAAACATTATTCTGGTGGTATGATGACCTAATCCTGTTAGAAGTGGTATGAATAACAATAACCGAGATTTGAGCAATTAAGTTTTAACCTGTAGAAGGCATGAGATGGATTTATTTAGGATTTTTTTCTTGCAAGCACTTTGCACACTTCTCAAAGCACTTTGTATACTTCACATGTCAGTAACACATATAATCAACGTTTCAGGTAAATTAGTATTGTTATCTCCCCATTACAGATTGGGGAGAAGGTTGCCTAGAGAGTCTATGAGTGAGCTGAAATGAAATGTATTTCTAGCCTGTAACTCTTGACACTAACAAGTACATTCACTAGCTCTAGATTAGTAGCAATGCAATTCTATTCAGAGTTACTCCAATCAAAGGCTGCTGAAATCAAAGGGCTGAGAATGGATTAACCTTGCAAGGCAATGTGCTGTGGGTAGCATAAATCTAATGGCATATATGAACACTGCGCAAGGCAATGTGCTGTGGGTAGCATAAAGCTAATGGCGTATATGAACACTGCTTAACTCTCTTTATGACTTCTTGGCAAGTCCTGTAAGAAATCCATTTTGCACCCTGTCACACCTGCTGCCGGTTACTGTTTATCACTGAGCTAGTTGGACTAGGATGTAGTGGCAAGCAGGGGAA
This sequence comes from Gekko japonicus, assembly GCF_001447785.1. Taxonomy (NCBI): domain Eukaryota; kingdom Metazoa; phylum Chordata; class Lepidosauria; order Squamata; family Gekkonidae; genus Gekko; species Gekko japonicus. Next base: position 44,887 of record NW_015175435.1, read on the forward strand.
AGAGCAAGCATGAACCTTACTTCCTTGCTCACCCAGTGAGCAGAGGTGAGCATTTAAACTCTGGGCCATTTTTTTTATTATTTCTTATTGCTTGGGGGGGAAAACCAAACAGTAGAAAATGTGCTACTTAATCTCTTCTTCTTCTTCTCTTCTTAACTCTCTTTATGACTTCTTGACAAGTCCTGTAAGAAATACATTTTGCACCCTGTCACACCTGCTGCTGGTTACTGTTTATCACTGAGCTAGTTGGACTAGGATGTGGTGGCAAGCAGGGGAAAGAGCAAGCATGAACCTTACTTCCTTGCTCGCCCAGTGAGCAGAGGTGAGCATTTAAACTCTGGGCCATTTTTTTTATTATTTCTTATTGCTTGGGGGGGAAAACCAAACAGTAGAAAATGTGCTACTTACGGACACAAACTGGTGTTTGTCCAGACCACTTGTGATCTTGCAAGCATATTCGAACAGATGTGCCAACAAGTCGAAAGCCAGGATTACACTGGTACACCACAGTGTCACGGTAACTGAAACCATCCCCACTAATGTGGCCGTTTACTATTGGATCTGGAGAACCACAATGTCCAGCTAGTATAAAAGAAAACAATCAGGGAGATACACATTGAAAATTACTTTGAATGTACATATTACATTTATTTTCATCAATAATAATAATTAAAATACTGCCTTAAACTTTCATCACCCCATGAGATGTATCAGCCAGGATGGGGGGGGGGAATCCAATTGATCCTTTAATCCCTAATCTACCAACCTTCCTTCAATCAGCCTTCTAATATATTGAAATCACTAGACTTGATTAATCTCTTTAATTCAGGGCTGGATCACAACATTTTTCCTGTAACTGTAAATATGCTATTTGATAAACATGAGTTAATTGACAGAAATATGTATATTTGTTACATTTGTGACCACCCCTGTAGCCAGGAAATTTCTCATGGGGGGCACCGTGGCACAGGGGGCGCTAATTAAAATACTTTCAAAGTAAATTTAAAGTACATTTATTTAATTTGATTAACAGAACAGGGGAGGGAGAGGGAGTGGGGGAGGGAGTAGTAGTTCCTTACCCCAGCCAGCTTTGGGCCGGTGCTGTGCAGTTTAAGCTTAATACATTAGAAGTAGGAAACCAGCCAGGGAGGCAGTGGGGCCGTTGGATGATCAAGGGGTAAAAGGAGTACTGAAGGATGATAGGGAAATGGCTGAGAAGCTGAATGCATTTTTTGCCTCTGTCTTCACTGTGGAAGATGAGAAAAGCTTGCCCACTCCAGAACCACTGATTTCCGGAGCAGTGCTGAGAGACCTGAGTCAGATTGAAGTGATGAGAGAGGAGGTCCTACGACTGATAGACAACTTAAAAACTGATAAATCACTTTTTTTTTTAACCAACAAGGTATTTTTCGGGTATTTATTCCATTTGGCAAAGCCAAATGCACACCCCTAATGGTCACCCTATGAATTAATGAGCTCTAAAACATCCTATTGTTAACAGCCTTTCTCAAATCTTGCAAACTTAGGGCTGTGGCTTCTTTGAGCCAATTCATCTCGAGTTGGGTCTTCCTGTATTCCTATTGCCTTTATCTCCTCATAGCATTATTGTATTCTCCAGTGATTCTCCTCTTCTCAAAATGTGGCCAAAGTATGATAGCTTCAATATGTTGTTGAAGGCTTTCACGGCTGAGTTCATTAGTTGCTGTAGATTTTCCGGGTTGTGTGGCCGTGGTCTGACATTTCGCCAATAGCTGTGACTGGCATCCTCAGAGGTATAACAAAGAAAGATGAAGTACTCTCTGTGTCAAGGTGAGAAGAAAAATGGTAGGCAGGTAATTTATATCTACTCAGGAAGGTGGGGTAGGGCTGGTGAAACGTCAGGTTCTACAATGCCAAGACCACAGCCACACAACCCAGAAAATCTACAGCAACTTATGACAGCTTCAGTTTGGTGATTTTAGCTTCTAGGGAGAATTCAGGCTTTATTTTATCTAGGATCCACTTATTTGTGTTTTTGGTGGTCCATGGTATCTGTAAAACTCTCTTCCAATATCACATTTCAAATTCATCTATACTGTACCCTTTACTAATTTATGAGGTTTTTTGTGTATCTAGATCAAATCAAGCCTAAACTCTCCCTAGAAACTAAAAGGACCAAACTGAGGTTATCCTACTTTGATCACATTATAAGAAGATAACAATAACTGGAAAAGACAATAAGGATACAATAAGGATACGATCACACACACAATTAGCCCCGCCAGAGGCTCAAATGCCAGGCGGATTTAAAGGGTGCGATCAGATATGAACATCTGGGAAGCACCCTGCACCCGTCGGCAGAAGCGGAGTAAAAAGACACTAGGGAAAATCCGGTAGTAAACGGGTTGCGATAGGCCATGGATGGAGTTTCCCGTGTCTGCTCCAGCGCACTCTCATGGCACCGGGATGGTCTGATCAGGCCATCCCAACTCTGTGCTGTTGTCCCCCCCCCTTTCTTGGTATGCACATCATCGCAAACTCCATAGGGAGACCTCAGTGCGGAGATGCGATTCCTCGATTCCTCGTGTAAACGCATTAGAAACAAACAGCCTAAAAACCCAACAACCCTGACTCACCTGTGGTTGTATCTGATCACGCAGTGGCGGGCTGTGCCCGCAGCTTCCAAGGACTGTGTGATCGTGCAACTGCGGGTCAAATTTCTCCAGAGGAAATAACCTTGCTTCCCCCCTGCTTTATCTTGTGCATGTGACTGCCCTCTACTGCTAGGAAAAGTTGAAGGCAGCAGGAAAAGAGGAAGACCCAACAAGAGATGGATTGACTCAATCAAAGAAGTCATGGCTCTCAGTTTGCAAGACCTTAACAAGGATGTTAACAATAGGATGCTTTGGAAGTCATTAATTCATAGGGTTGCTGTAATTTGGAAGTGACTTGTGCTTTCTTAACACACACACACACACACACACACAAACAATGTAGATCTTTTCTTATTTTCCCCTCCTGCTGCAGCCCACTGAGTCCTCCAAAAGGTAGAGCAAGTGAGGTCTACAGCGGTAAAGGAATTGACAGAAATAGCCGCTATCTCTTGTGCAATAGAAATGCTCCAAGTGAGAGAAGAATTGTGTGGTTGCATATATGCCATTACATCTCTTAAATGTGCAGATGTATAACTGGAGATATAGTAACTATTGTTCATAGCCGCTATGGAATTCTAATTGTCCTCACATTTTCTCTTCACTAGACTATTCTTCTCTGAAAACCAAACAACCACTTTGTAATCTACACATCTGAGTTAAAATGAGTGACAATCGCAATTAATTTCTGGACAGAAAATGTTAGTATAAAAGCAGAGGGTGCAATGAAGGCAGACTGAAAAATCTAGCCCCTTAGTCATAACATGCTTATGGTAATGACAGGTTACTGATTTGTGAAGTTCAAATTGTGAATGAGCATTTAAACCGACATTACTTATGCTTTTTAAGGGAAACATTGTGTGAATACTAATGGCTGCAGCTTCATTAGCACTGATTTTCCAAAATGCCATCTTTGTGTCAGAATTAATTCATTCAAAAACACACTTTTCTATAAGTTTGGATTACAACTGTCTAGCATTTTTTGCTGAAATCCCTTAAAGACAGGGTCAATATGGGCTTCTCAGCTCTGGTTTTCTCTCCGTCTCACGTCAGATGTAAAACTGCCCAGTGGCCTAATTCACGTTATTCCTTTTGCATTGGACTAGTATTAGTGGTTGGGCCCATTATTTATTGTCCTGAATAAAGTCATATAGCAGACATGAAAATCTGAAGCTCTGGTCAGTTAAAAACTAAGAAACTGATTCCATGGCAGACCATGATCCATGAAACAACATTAGATTTAAAAACTGTGACAGGTACACGGTTGGAGGATATTAGGTCTTTTCTTGGTTTGTTGCTTACCTGTTAGTAAATAGTCTAGTCATCCTTAATGAAAGAGGCTGATACATACATCTGAACTCTACAAATCTGTGACTGTATAGATAAGAAAAAACCAGCCATGGAAGCAGAACTATGTGGTCCCTAAAGTAAATGTTTACTCAAGTAGCCAGAAATAGCTGACTGGCAAAATTGCCCATGGATTTCACAGGTGGTGGTGGTGGTGGTGGTGGTGGTGGTGCTTCTCCTCCTCCTCCTCCTCTACATCAAGTTAAGACCTGGTGGTGCCTTTCTCATGTTTCTTTTATAACTGGAGGTGGACAGGCAGCTTGTGCTCAATGGATTAAAGCACAAGAAGTGTAAATTTTGCACATTTTCCTTCAATCAATGGGCAAATAAAGTGGGATGAGATCATACAAAAAACCAACAGCATGGTAACAGACTCCTTTTATTCCCTTTTACAACTAGCAAAAACCTTCCATGTGGAATTGTAAGTAAAGAAAAACAAGCTCACCAAGCAGATTGTGCCTGCCCAACATCAGGGTGGGATAGTAAAAAAAAAGTAGGGCTATTAGGGAACCACGTTATTGAATAAAATAGATGGTAAGAATAATTAAAGAACAAGGGAAAGTTTTTGGTTGAATGAAAGTTGTGATATTTGGTAATTAACTACTCTCAGAGTGGAATTATCTAATGTTTTTAAGAGATATTCCCTTAATTATTCTTTACTCAGTTTCTCCCTGAAATCCAACAGTCCATTTCTTTTCATCTTTTTAGGAATTTGGAGTCTCTTTCAAATCAAGTTCATTTAGATCAAAGAGAAATTTGAAAAGAGGAGGGGCAGGAATGGAGGGTCTACAAAATTTCAGAATTTCACTCTATAGATGCTCAGAGGCAGGCAATGTCTTCCCAGATCATCTAATTCTTTTGCTAGAGCATATAACATAAAACAACTGCAAAGGATGAAGGTGCAGAATGGTGCATTGATTTCACTTCATAGAGAAATCCCTCTTTAAAAAATAAAAAACTAGAAAAGGAATTAATGACTATATCTAAAAAGTTAATTTTGGAAAAAGAAATTCTTGTAACAATGCTAGGATTCTTTCATATGTTTTTGTAATCAATGAGGAATTCAACACTTTTACATTTGAGATGTATGAACATATATTTTTAACAAAGCATTTTAAATACAAAGAAACTTGAAACTTTTGAATTGAAACTTAATGCCTCTATTTTAAACATTCTCTCATTTAGTAACTTGTTCTTAGAAACTCAGAACCTCAAATGGTAATACAGGAAAGCAATATAATGCAAGTTACCAAACAACATCAAGAAAGGATATAAACTTTCAAAATTTAAATCACTTTCTTGATATGACATATCCATTCTCTTATGCTATCACGAGTTACTTAAAAGATCTAATGATCCCTCAGTATAGAAGAACATTTATGCTCGCTTGGTTAAATTCTCTTTCTTCAGCCATACTGGACGGCCAATTTGCAGGCATACAATATTCAGAGTTTGTAAATGTAGATCTGGTCACCTTTAGTCCTTAGAACATATTTTACTGGAGTGTGAAATCTGGTTTTATTTGAGAGAAAGTTATTTGCCCCCCAAACTGGAATAATGAGGCAGACACGTTGCTAGATTTAAACATTGGGCCACTTTATTAACGGACAACTTTAACTGGAACCAACGGCAAAGGCAAAACAGTTTCTGCAGTATGGTCAAGGCCAGGGGTCAATGACACCTCCTTAACTCATGAAATAGGGGGAGCCACCCTGCCCCGGACGGGAGCCAGCAGCAGTGGCTCCCACCCAGCCGGCTAACCATTGCAGGATAACCCCGTAGCCCTAACCCCTGAGCTGCTAGGCTCAAAGGGAGAACCCAAACGGGGTGGGTCCCTAAGGCAGTCTGTTTTCCCCACCCCGTGCCGCAAGGCACAAAGACTGTACTCACAGGACCCCTTCAACCCAAATAATAGGTGTCAGCTGGTGCTCACCGTACCGCAACCTATATACCGCCTAGAACCCAGCCAAACAAAAGTGACCAACTTGACTAAACAGCCCCACCCTGAAACACCTATGCCACTGATGCCGTGCAAGGTAGGCGAAAACACCCCTTCCACTGGCCAATCAGGAAGGGGCAAAAAATTCCTACCTGGCCCCCAAAAACCAGGCGAGCAGCTAAAGCCTGCACTACTAACAGGGCAGGAGGGTGGGCCGAAAACTAAGCGGGACTGCTGGTGAGGAGGGGAGGGGCCAGCCTTTTATATTTGCTGGCCCCTCCTCCCTCGGATACCCATATGGGCGGTTTTGCACCCAAACTGCCGGCCCGCCTCTACCAATCTGGGCGGCAAATTCATCCCACCAGCCTAACGGCCAAGGCCTGTTGAACCATGCTGTTCTCCCTCTTAATACATTATGTGAATTCACCATCTAAAAAAAATCATCCAGTTTTTCCTCATAGACAAGGATCAAAAAACTACCTTAGCAGTCACTAAATATTTAGATGCAATGATTGCCTGTAAGAGGGTTGGATCTCAATCTGTTCAAGGTGTCTTCTGTGCAGGCACAAATTGGGACTGTGCTTGCACAGACCAGCCACCAGAGGCTCTCTCACAGCTACTCCAGTATTGCTTTCACATTCCAATGGGAAGCCCCTCCCCTGCAGAGTTCATTAGAGGCCCTCTTCCGACCCAATGGTGACGAGCTCTGCAGGGAGGAGCCCCCCCTTTCCCTCAGTCCTTCTGAACTGCCACAGTGTCATGAATGTAACTGCATCCTATGAACTCACAGAGGGGTAGGAGGAAGGGAATGTATGCCTGCACAGAAGACACCTCGATGATCAACAGTTACAGGTAAGTGCAATACTGTTTTCCACTTCAGTCTTCTGTGCAGTCCCACATTGGGAAACTACAGAGCTCCTTACCTTGGAGGAAGGGTGTGTTTCAGTGGATCAAGGAGTGCAGCACAGCTCTGCCAAGTGTTAAATTTCTTCTCGCATTCATGTCCACAGAATACTGATTGATGAAGGCGTCTGATGATGACGGCATTGCTGCTCTGCTCAGCAGATGTCCTCTAAGGGAGTGCCTCTCCAGAACACTGCCGACACTGCCTGTGCCCATGTAGAATGCACCTGAAGCTCCAGAGGACATGGTAGAATGGCCTGCTCATACCCCAAGCAAATAGCCAAGACTATCCTCTAGAAATGGCCTTTGCTGAGGCTAGCCTCCCCCTTGAGCTACTGGAGTAGCATACAAAAAGGTATGGGGATTGCTGGAAGCCTTTTGTTCTGTCTAAGTAAAGCAATAAAGACCTCTTCGTATCCAAAGAATGTAGCATTTAGTTATTTTTTTGCCTCTGAGGTAGGGGATTGAAAAAATACTGGAAGGATAATGTCCCGAGCAAGGTGGAAACTACAGATCACATTAGGTAAAAAAAATGTAAACTGGGTCTCAGAACTACATGGCTAGTCTGGAACTTATTAAACAGATGGTCAGCCCTTAAAGCTGCAACTCACTCTCCTGGATGACATGATTTCCATCAAAAATGCGACCATGAAAGACAAGAGTTGCAAGTTACAAGAACCTAGCCGTCCAAATGGGGCTAACATGAGTTGGGAGAGAACCACTGACAAGGACCACTGCAGCACTATACATGGCTGTGGAGGGAACAAATTTAACAACCCGTTCAAAAAACTCTTGGATGCTGGGTGAGAAAACAGCATCCTGTCCTGAATCTTGGCATAGTAGGCAGATATAGCAGCTAAATGTACCTTACGGGAAGAAACCACCAGATGAGATTCTTTAAGAGACCGTAGATATTCAAATACCAGAGTAATAGGAAAATTTTCTGCATGAACTCCCTGTCTCCTGGCCCAATCTCTTCCCCAGAGACCATTCATGTTCTGATTGCCCCATTCTGCTGAGGATGTCTGTTCTTGTGTTGGCAGTACTTGCCAAATGTACTGCTTGGAGGGAGGATCCTTGGGCTATGACCAATGCCCAAATGAATGTGGCTTCCCTGCACAGGCTCATTAGGAAGTGGCTGACATTGTGAGCCCAAATGTCGAGCACTGTGATTGGACCTACACCTGCCCTGTGTCACAGACCCTGAAAAGGGCTGTTGTGTAGAATACTGTGATGAGCGAGGCTGCTGGTGCAAGTGCTGAGAGTATGGTGACTGTGATTGGTGGAATCTAGACATCTGCTGAGGCCTGTATGACGTGGTGGGATATGTTATGATGCCTAATGAACAATCCGTTTGCTTGTTCTTCTTGATTTCGGATAAAAGATCATCAGTCGATGAAGCAAATAGTGTCGTTCTCTCAAAAAGGAGATCTTCCATCTTCTACTGGGTATCAGGAAGGAGAGCTGAGAAGCGTAGCCAAGCATGCCTTCTCAGTAGGAGGGCTGAAGCCATGGCCTTGGAGGAGTCAGTGGTGTGTCTGTTTGCATTCATCAGTTGCTTGGATAGGCACAATGCTTCCACTTAGAGAAGTTTAGCCAGAGGCTTATTGTCTTCAGGCAGAAGCTCTACATAAGCAGCCATCTTTCCCCAGAGGAACAACTGGTATCCTCCCATAATTTCACTATAGTTGGCAATGCCTAGGTTGAGCGAAGCAGAAGAGTAAACTTTTCTACTAACTGTATCGATTGTACACCCATCTCTATCAGCTGGTGAGGAATGCGCACCTGTACGCTGTTTCATCTGCACATCCGCAGCTATGAGAGATGAAGGCAGAGGATAGCTGAATAAATAGGTATGACTTCTTGTTGCACCCTGTATAAATTCTACAGCGTTTTGGATGTGGCAACCAAGCTAGCTGTTTTTTGCCAGAGGGCCTTGGAGATGTTGGCAATACCCTCCAGGATAAGGGATTATACCAGGTGATACTGCATAGATCTTGCCTTGTCTTGTGGTCTTGGGTTGCTGGAGGTCACACCTATATCCAACAATTTAACCATTCACATCATTTGCTTCAGGTCTTCAATACGTGACACTGGGTCAGGGCCCCTACAGTGTCATCAGGGAAAGGGTGCGATGGTAAGTCTGAGCCCAGACCAGAAGGGGAGTTAGCCCTCAAAACCTGCTCTTCCTCAGAATCTGAATGCCCCATAAGGGGGTGGAGAGAGACTGCAGGAGGATACCAAACTGGTGGACCCGCAGCGTCACGATTTTGTGAAAAGGGATGCCTTGGTTCTGGAGGTGCTTTTCATGACTGGCAGTCATCACATTCTTGAGGTCTAGGAGAAGGGAAATAATAGGGGTAGCCTTGCCAAGGAGGCAGAGGAACAGAACTCTGCCACCATTCTAGGGAGGATGGCTCTGATGGTCGATTAGCTGCTGGAACCGCTAATGAGCCCTGGCCAGGCTCTATTTCCCATTGTGAGAATGAATGAGCCAGGGAGGCATGTGAAGAAGGCATTGAAGCATTGGCACAGCATGGGTCCACTGAATCCGATGCATCAGCTGACCCCACCACCAACCGATGACCCTTGTTGCCCAGCCAGCTGGCATGAGTGAAGATCACTGAATGGCAGGTTGTGGGGATCACATGGACAACTGCCCCTTCATGATCTCCCCTGCCACCTGGCCATGAGGGCAAGCGCTGGTAGTCCTTGTGCAGGTTTGCTCCCGTCAGCCCTCATGCCAAGACCCCTTAAGATGGTTCCCATATCCAGTAAATGGCATGCAGGCCTATTTCCATAAATGGATCCGGCCCCATGCTGTTACTGACAAGGCCGGACAAAGGCTGGGCGGGGCGGTGAGCGGCTGGTTCCCTCTTATAAATCTTCCCCCTCCCACAGCCATCCCGGGGCTTTACTATTGGGTCAGTGGATGAGAGGGAGGACTTGATTTTCCTGCTGCTTGCTAACCCCATCCCCCACCTGCCATCTGGCTACCTCTCTCTCACTGCCCAGTGCTGCAAATGTCGGGCTGCGCCAAGCAGAAAAAGCAAAGCAGGTGTTCATCCGAACAGGACATTTTTGTACTGCAGTGGGTACATTTTTTAAACAAGGCCTTCTGTGACATTTCCCAAAGGAAGGAGAGTTCCCAGGAAACAAAGAAAACTTCAAGAAAACTCATGGTAATCAGAGCTGAAGAGAACACATCCTTACAATGCAGCAATGAAGAAAGGACTGGTGGAAAGGGGAAGCTCCTCCCTTCAGAGCACGTGACCGTTAGGTGGGAAGATGGCCTCTAATGAGCTTTGCAGGGGAGGGCTACCCTTGGAGTGTTAAAGAAATACTAGAGTAACTGTAAGCAAGCCTCCAGTGGCTGGCCTGCACAAGCACAGTCCCAATGTGAAACTGCACAGAAGACTGAAGATGAACAGTAAGAAAAGCAGAAAACATATCCATTGTTATACTCTACATTTCTAGCTTTTGATCCTTAATATATTTACCTAGACATTGTGTTTCAGTGCCACTCCACAGTCCATTTGCTAAGCATTCTCTCACGTGAGACCCAACTAGTGTATATCCGGTGTTACAGGTGAAGATTGCTGTAGCTCCATACACAATCAAGGTGCCAATCTTATTGCCATTTGGTGGTGTTGGGAGACTTCCACAGGAGATTACTGAGAAGGGAAAATATATACTTAGATATATGCTTATAATATAGAAGTATCGACCCCTTGAAAAACATTTTAAGGCTTTGGGAAACTGAAATATATGGATATCCACTCTTTTTCCTTTAGCTTTAAGAACATTTCCTGTTCTTGGGTTTCAGTCAGTTGTAAAACTGGTGCACAGAAGGAAGAAAGGCAAAGGCATCAGCTCTTTGCCTTGCTTTTCTGTCCTGTTGCTTGGTAAAGGAGAAGAGAGAGAGACACACACACCCGCACGCGCAGAAAGCCATGTGGGCCCGGGAATCTTCTAAACCTCCCCAGTTGTCCAAAAGAATCTGAAAACAGTTTTTCTAGACTAAGTGACAACATCAATGTATTTCTTTTTCACGCTGTACTTTCTCCTGTTTTTACTGTATTCTGTGGCCAGGATCCAAAGAACTATTTAGGAATTACCAGTGATAGCTGGAGTTTTGAAGGATAGCAGAATCTATTTCTAATGCAGACCCGATTTCCAATACTTTATCATATAGTAATTTTGAATTTTCCCCCAGTCTAAGAAGCAGGATGCCAGGCATATTTTAACGAAGTTGGGACCCTATTTGTGTAGAAAGGCAGCATAGAAACGTTTTAAATAAAATAAACAAGGGAGACTCCATATTTCAAAAACAAGGTCAAGGCCACTTTGGCAAATGGAAGTTTTTATAAGGTGCTTCAGATCCTGGTCCATAGAAAACCGTAGCATTCTACCTTCACAAAACTCATCAAAGCAATATTGAATTACTGATTTTTATTTAGAATATTTATACCCTGTCTTTCCATTATATGTATAGTCCTCGAGATGGCTACCCCCCCCCCCAATGCATTGATTCTCTTGAGGGGGCCTTATAATAAAATAGTTTAATGTCTTTAAATATTTAATGACAAATAATTTTCCAAGATCAAATAGATAGTTCAACTCATCTTTGATTGATCTGTTACTTAAGTATTCACTTAATCTCTGATTAATTAGCTTATCTGTGTAATTACACTTGAATGTGATTGATGAATTCAAATCACAATTAATTTAAGATGCAGTAAGAACAGCAAATACATGAGGTGTCTTGGATAAGAATTTATCAGCTTGGACAAATAATATGTTTAGTGAAACATATGTATGACATTATGTATATATTAAGACAATCCCCTGGTTCAGTTCTGAATGAAAGGTTTCAATGTGCACACTGAAGCCTCACATCCTCAAGACCAGGGGTGGCCAAACTGTGGTTTGGGAGCCTCATATGGCTCTTTCACCAGGGCAGCTGGGGAAGCAAAGGGGAGCATGCCTCCCCAGTCAGTTTTCCCTTCTCCAGCCAGTGTTCCCCTCCCTGGGTAGGCTTGAGGTGGGGGAGAGCAGAAAAAGAAAGCAACTTTATCTTTAAATGCATTCTCAAAGTGCCCCCTCCCAACAGAAAGCATTTATCTCTTTAAATCTCTTCTCCAAGTCAAGCCAGCTGGCATGGGGGTGTGGGGGGCTTGGAGGATGCATTTTAAAGTTAGTTGCTTTCTTTCCACCTCTCCCTCCCTCCCCCATCTATTTGCTCTCTTTCCACTTTTTTCCTTTCTCCCCTCCTTTTCCATCTAAAGTTAAATGTATTCTCCAAGCCCTGCCACACTGTGACACTGGCTGGCTGGCTTGGAAAAGGCATTTGTCTCTATAAATCCCTTCTCCAAGCCAAGCCAGCATGGCAGTGGAGTGAGGGACTTGGAGAACACATTTAAAGTTAAAGGGGTTCACCAAGCCCCCGCCTGCCAGCTTGGAGAAGGCATTTGTCTCTTTAAATCCCTTCTCCAAGCTGGCATGAGGGCGGGGTGTGTGTGTTGGAGAACACATTAAAGTTGCTTTTTCCCACCTCTCCCGCCCTCACTCCCCATTTATTTTCTTTCTTTTCTTTCTTTCTTTCTCCCTTCCTTTCTTTGTCTTTCTTTCTTTCTCTCTTCCTTCCTCCCTCCCCTCCCTCCTTCACCAATCTATTTACTTTCTTTGTTTCTGTTTCTCTCTCATTCTCTTTCTCCTCTTTTCCACCTTTCCTCTCCTTCTCCCTTCCTTCCTTTATTTCACCCTTCCTTCCTTCTTTCCTTCCCCCTCCCTCCCTCCCCCATCTACTTGCTTTCTTTGTTTCTTTCTCTTTCTCTGTCTCTCTTCCTTCCTCCCCCATCTATTTGCTTTTTTTGTTTTTCTCTATTTCCCCCTTACTTCCTCTCTCCCCTTTGATTTGCTATCTTTCCACCTTTATTTCTCTCTTTCTCCCTCCCTCGCTCTCTCCGTTCCTTTCTTCACCCTCCCTCCCTCCCTCCCCCATCTATTTGCTTTCTTTGTTTCTCAGTCTCTTTGTCTCTTTCTTTCCACCTTTCTCCATCTCTCTCTCTCTCTCTTAGACAAATAAATATCTTTAACAAACAAATAAATATCATTGGACAAATAAATATCGTTATCAATATCTGTTTTTACCTGTTTTGTTTGGCAGTCTCATTTAATGTTAATAAAAAGCAAATCTGCATATTTTTCAATAAAACGTGTGTAATATTTGTTCATGTCTTGTGGCTCTCAAACATCTGACATTTATTCTGTGTAGCTTTTACATTAAGCAAGTTTGGCCACCCCTGCTCAAGACCTTCCTCAATCATTTCAGTGGGGAAAGCTTCTTTGCATGCAATTAATTGCCCCCTCCATTGATGTTAACTCACAGAGGAACTCCATGTGTGTGCCAGGAAAAACACAGGCTATGAAACAGATCTAATAAGCAATTTATTTTGGAAGAAAAAAGGAGACTGATGTAGATAGTTATACTTATCAGTGTACAAATGAACTAGAAAGAAATAAACTATTTTATATCTAATTAATTTACCATGCTTTTGTGCAGGTCCCAGTTATTTACACATGAGAACCTGATTAATTATGACCCTAATACTCTGTAAATCTATTATCAAATGTTAATGTCCTCTACATAGATTGTACTTGCATTAGACAAGGAATGTCTTTAGACTGAACTGAGAGGAGTATAAATAAATGTTTCTTACCCTTACAGGTTGGTCTCTCATCAGCACCACTCCATGTTCCATTAGCTTTGCACAGCATGAGTCTCTGACCCTCTAAATAATAGCCAGGGCTGCAACTCAGCATGACTTGTGTTCCAAACTCATTCACTGACCCAGAAATCAGTCTCCAGACAACATGTTCTGAGAGCAGAGTCTCAATGCTGGGGCAAGTCACAGCTGTGAAACAAGGACATTTCAGGATTAGCACTTTTCTTCCAACATGATTTAACAGAAGATGAATCATCATCTTATTGACAATAGACCTTTCCTTGTGAAATTGAGCATGCTATAAACATTTCTCAAATACATTTTCCAGTGCAGAACATCCAATATTTGTCTGAACAACAGCACTATGAAGCTGTTTCAACTGAGACAAAGGAGAAAAATGATGCATTTACCTACTGTTCCAAAATTCTGATATAGATTACTTCTTTAAAATCTAATTAAAAGCAAAGTCAAACCCATACAGGAAAGTGTGAATATAATTGACAATATTAATAATTGGTTATAGGATGTGACACCTATAGACTGTTTTTTCTGGCACAGAGTATGTTTAAGAACTCAGATTTGTTTAATAGTCAAGTGGGGAATGCATAGGGAATGGTAAATTGCTACCTAATGTGAAACACAGATGCCATTCCAAAAGTTTCCTTTATCTCACAAACCTTTAATTTGCACAGTATTTATTTTGAAAGAGGTCTCATTTGATTGATTTAGGTATTGCGACAGATATAGTTGCTATTGGATGATATCTAACGGCTAGCAATAGCAAACAAAGGCCCATTGCATATGCACATCTTACTGCAAATTTACCGAGCAGTAAGCCTTTATGCTTGACTTCAGATTCTGTCACCACCTTATGCACCATTCTTTTTCCTCCAGTGTATTTATTCTGCAGCTACAATTTAAAAATCCACACCTTTCTAAATCTTGTGACCTGTGGTGGGTGGTTTCCAAGTTTTTTTTTTTAAATTATGCACAGTAGCATCCAGCAAGCACCTTCCATTTAAATCCTCCTGATTCAGGTTTTACTCATGTATTTTGGCATTAGTTTGTTGAATGGAAAGGAACAGAAAGGAACACAGGCAAAGGAGAAAAACCCACTGGTGAAATTGACCAGACTTTTTCTGAAATTGACAAGAAGTGGTGAAGTCCTATTTTCCATATTGCCGAGCAATAGGGGATTCTCTGCTGTGTTATCAGCCACTGTGAAAAATGGGAGTCACACAATCTCTTCATAGGAGGGAACATGTTGAGTGTACAGAATGCACAGTAGAACCCACTGACACTGGCATTGCAAGCTGTGGTTATTAGCAAGGTGTGTGTGTGCGCGCATGCCTGTGCAAAGTTGGCTGCAACTCCACTACACTTTGCACAGGGCTGAAATGTGTATGGGAAAGGAGTCTTCTGGCAGAAGCTTTATTACCAGTTAAATAGATCTATTAGTTTGAACCCTGCTATGAATCTCTTTTCTTCCCCATTATAATATTTTTTCTATCCTACAGGGAAAATGACACTGCGGCTCTACAATTCCCTTGGAGGATAATCTCTCTATGGCTGGAGGACTGGCCTCCTGCTTCTCACATCCTCCAGTCACTGACTTTTATTGTATGAAATATGCAAAAGAGACAGGAATGATGAGCAACCAGTTGGGAATTAAATGGAGCTGATGAGTCTTAGCAGCATGTGGAGTCTTTGTTCTCCCTCATAGGGAGTGCAGAGAATGGGGGGGGGGGAGGTTAATAAGTCCATAAGTGAACTGTTAGTAATGAGAAGAGCCAAACAAAGCATCCTGCCGATCCGGAGCTGGTATGCACCAATGGCAGGGTGGTAATGAGAAAGAAGGCTCAATATAGAATTTGAAGTGTAGTTATAAAAACACCCTTAGATGTTACAGTAATGTTGCCTTTAACTCTTGGTCTTCTTTCTACCTCCCAATGCCTATCCCTGCCCTTCCCCTTGGATTCATCATCATTTTTTTCACATTTACAAACAGAGAAAGAAGTAAAATGCCTCTGACATATCCAGGGTACCTTGGAGCTTCCATTCCATTTCTGAAGTTGAATCGAGGATGGCCTATTATGCATGGGCGTTTTGGCACCATTAGTGCAATCCACACAGGACAGACCTTTAGAAACTGCCAAGATCACGATCAGTGTTCAGAATCAAATTAAAGAATCATAAAGAGAAAACCATGCAGATTTGCAAAGAAGGGCAGGAAATTATCATTACTATGCAGCTGCACTAGGGCATCAGCAAAAATCCCCCACCCCTTTTTTTCTTTTCAGCCACCATTTTAATGTTAGGCTTCCAGAGACTGCCAAAATGGTCCCCCCCCAAAAAAAAACTTTGTTCAATAAAGCATTACAGGGAAAATGTTTTTTCAAAGCCCAGTCTCTCGCTCTCTCTTTACATCTCATGTCAATTTCATTCCATGCTGACGATCCCCCCCCCCTTTATTTTGTTTGCTTGCAGCACAGAAATCTTTTTTTTGTGTGTGTGTGCACTGGGGATGCTGCCATTTGCCCCCTCTCTGATCCCCCTTTCAAGTCAATACCAGCAGGGAACTAACCTCATGCAGCTCCTTTTAAACCTCTCCCCTCATTTTATTTTTTTTTATTTAGTGATCCAAGACTAGCGGTAGTCTCATACTGCTTGTAAAAAAATAAACATCTTAAAACTAGGTGAAAATGGAGCTTGTACACCAATGAAGGGGGGAGGATGGTGGAAGGCACAGAATGGGTGGAACAACCTCAATATGGGTGGTGGAGTGGTCTTCAAGGGGTGGGAAAAGGGTGGAGGAGAATCTGTATGCTTTTGAATTACTTTTGGCTTGAAAGCAAAGAAAGGGAAAAATTGTTTCAAAAGCATACTCAGAAAACTCAGGGAAACAGCAACTAGAAAGCAAACTGAGCACAAAAGGGAGGCAAATCAATGAAGAACAAAAAAGAAAACCTGACAAACATGCACGGTGAAAGCGAGGCAAAAACACCTATGCATAATAGACCTATAGCTGAAACAAAATTTAGACCACTACAACAATATAAACTGTGATGGTCTATGACACTTCCATTTCCAAATGTTTTGGGTTGCTTTAAACATTCAGAATGACTTTCCCACACTGCTGTCCACATTTTGTCCCTCATCCATCATTACTGGTGTATATTAAAAAGATACAATAAAAAGGAGTGATTTCATCCTCCTGGGATAGTGCAGAGGAAGAAAGCTGCAAGGCTGACTCACTGGGGCCAAATTAGATGCAACAGCTTCATTGTCTGCGATATGGGGATGCCACCACCTTTTTGAAGCCTAAAGTGGGTGATTTAAAAAGGCCAAAAGGGCCTAATCTTTTTTTTTTTAATGTGACCAATTAGTTCAGAACACTTTTATTTCTTGATACTTCCAGAGTAGAATTGTACATGCAAAACTGCATTAGTCACAATAGATTTTACAGCAGATTCTATTCTATGGTAAGTGGAATGTAGAATCCTTTTTATAGTATAAAAAGACTAAATATCAATACCTCGGAACTCTGAACAGGAATATTACAATATTTTCAGTTCCAGTACCTAGCTACTAGGTATTGCATGTTATGGATGTTCAGTTATTAGAACTTAGAGGTTTAACATCAACATTGCAGAACATATGGTTCCCCACTTCCTTCTTTCCCCCCCTTTCCACTGCCATCCTAAAACCCTGCCAACACACTAAGCAATATTCCTTACTTACCAGTATATAAGATTGTACAGTATTAGACATCAAGAAAGAATATTCCCTCAATGGCATTGTTAGCCCCAGTGCTTCATATTAGGGTATTTCTGGACTATGTTAAGAATAAAGCATAATGCAAAGGGCTAATGAAAAGAGACTGTGTGATACAGAGTTCACTGAAAGGGCACCCAGCGATGATAATACCAGCTGAGAGTGGTAATCTGCTGAATCAACGGCGTTCCAAGGAGGGTCCCAGTGTCTCCTGTTTATTGTGTGTGAACAAACACAAGGTCTTCAGCAAACACAGAAACTCATTAGCTAGCCCCAACACCTGGTCTCCAGCTTGAATGGCTTAACTCAGAGTTCCCCCGATGCTAGACGACAATGGACATTCATTCCACATGCCTAAAGATGAGTCAGCAGCTGCTGGTCCCTCCGCACGTATTTCCCGCCCCTGCCCAAGTACCACCCTTCAAGTTAATCAATAGATTGGAAATTGACCCCGTAGCCAATCCCTGACCTGTAGGGTAGGGCCACCTGGTAATCCGCTTGGGTCCACCCCCCTCCTGCTCGCAAGAGGAGTTAAAACATCGAACACAGAGCGGCCACGCATCCTTCTCCTTACCAACAACCCCTGTTTGTCTGCTTCTCCTCTCAAATCCAGCTTTCTATACCAACACCCCTGCCTCGCTTTACCTTAGTCTGCAGCTAAGGCAATTCACGTGTTCTCAGCTGGTCTGGTTACACGTGCTTCTACCATTTTCCTTCCCTCCCACCTACCTCCCGCCTGGAAGCTTTAGGAGCCGCGCAATCACCAGAGGTAAATATCTCCCCTCAACGATAAACCTGCTAATGCAACCGTGCTGTACCAAATCTACCTGTTTTATTAGTTCTTGTGTGTGTGTGAATATTATTGTGTGCCTTGATTGATAATTAGTAAACTAAAGAAAACTTTACATTGGTTTCTGTCTCTTCATTGAAATGTATTAGCGCAGCCCATCCTCTGTAGACATAGACCTGAATCCTGATTACTAAACTGTTCCAATTGTCTCTCCTAAAGAGCAATTCGGCTAACAGCATCTCACATTACCTCAAAAAAAAAAAAGCAATGTAACAAAAATAAAGGTATAACATCTCCAAAAATAAATACAAAGAGGGAATGCAGACAAGGATCAAAAGACTTTTTGGCAGGTCACATTCATAATATACAAAATATAACTCATTCAAAGTCAAGGGCAAAAGGAAATACCCAATTTTTTCCTCAACTAGTCAGCCATTTAATCCACTTCCTTCATACATTATGGGTGCGTTCAGACGGGGCATTTGCAACGGTATAGGTGCCGGTTGGAATCGGTGTACTTACTGGCGTTCACACGGCGAACATCTGCCTTCCATCCCTAACCGTTGCAAAGAGCTTTACACCATTGTATTCTGCCACTAGGTCTCCAAGTGGTGGTATCCTGAGTGCAACGGTTGTAATCGCTTTACCCCCGTCTGATCGTTCTTTAACGTTGTAGAGCCACTTCCATTTGGAAGCCCGAGGCTTCCGATTTTTGCCCGCCATTTTTTTTTAGGTTGCCGATATGCGCTTGGGTGAAGCTTCGCCCCAGCGTTTGTTTGTTTTTTAAAAAGAAAAGGTCCTTAGTTTAAGGTTTTGGAGGACTCCGAGACCTCAGGGAGGCCAGTTTGGTCTTTAAACTTTAAAGATAAGTCCTTACCCTTTAAACTTTAAATGTAGGACGGGGTGTTTTGCGCATGCGTGAAGATTGCCATTCTGTGGATGGCTGCCTATGTGCATGCTCAAATTGAGTGTTGTTGTTGTTTTTTAAACGCCGTCGCCCGCTGCATGTGAACGGGCCATACAGCGATGGGCTCCGCAGACAGGAGGTAAGTGTGATCGCATTTCAGCCAGCATAAACTGCACCGGTTCCAACTGGTACAGTTTATGCCGGCTGAAACACCCCGTCTGAACGCACCCGATGTGTCATCATTGACTTCAAGTGGGGGCATCTCTTCAGTAACTGCTGGACTAGCTTCTTCTGTAGCAGTATCATCTTTATGTATGCCCAAACCAAGTTTGATCAGTCTATAAATATGGTTGGCATGTGTCTGAGGATCCTCTAGACTGAAGGCGGAAAACAGCAGAGCAGTCTCATAAAGCAAGATAACCAGGTCTTTCACAGACTTGTCATTTTTATCTGCTTCTGCCTTCTGCCTCAGAGTCTCAATGATGAAATGATCAGGGTTGATTTCCAGGTGCTTCCAGCCCATTGTGGAGATGTCCCTGAGTGCCTGGGCTTTCATGATCCTCTCCATCTTAGCTGTCCAACCATATGTACTGGTCACAATGCAGCATGGAGAAGTCACCAATTGGTTGGAGACTACAACCTTCTCTACTTTCTTTTCAAGAATATCTTTCATGATCTTGCAGAGGTTTTCAAATTTTGTTTTCTTCTCTTTCTGTTTCGTTTTTTCCTCTTCATCTTCAGGAAGTTCAAGACTCTCTTTTGTTACTGAAACCAAAGTCTTGCCCTCAAACTCCTTTAGCTGCTGTACACAATATTCATCAATAGGCTCAATCATGTAGATTACTTCCAAACCATGTTTATGAAGCCGCCCTGAGCCCACGGGGAGGGCAGGGTATAAATACGAATAAATAAATAAATAAATAAATAAGATGTTCCACAAAAACAGAATTTGCTACTTGATCTTTGGTTTCTGTTATGTACTGAGCCTGAACTGTACTTACCAACGGACGTAGCTTAGGGATGCATAACAATAGCTGGCTAGGATCCTAGAATGGACCAGTAGGGAAACAAGGATCCTAGAGTAAACCAATTGAGAAACAATGTAATGTAAATAGCCTATCGTTGGGAGTGGGGTGTGTTTGGGGTGTAACCTTTTGCATGCCTAAATACCTGGCTTCAGCCAGGGATTTCCAGTTTTCTTTCTACTTGCTGAATCACTAATAAACTATGAACTGATCACTATACACGCCTAAACCCAGTATATTTCAGTTTCACCTGTAATGTAATACACGTTTCTGGTTTTCCTTCATTCTTCTACAGTAGTCTTTCAGTGACATCATCTTATCCCCTATTGCAGAAGTGTAATATCTTAACAATTCTGACAGTTTCTTGCGATTTTGTGAATGCTCATGTATGCTGAGCTTGATGTTTTTAGAGAACTGCTCATAGAACTTCTTATCATTTTCTTTATCTCCTGCAAGCTCAGTAAAGAGTTCCAATAAGGGCCTAATCTTGAACAGGTCGGTAGCACAGAGGGACAAGGCGCTCTTATCCCCCCCCTCCAAAAAAAACCCCCCAAACACAACTTTTCAAGTGTTGAAATGGCTAGCTGCTTTGGCACTTGCAAAGGCCCATGGCAGGAAGCAAGAGCACCTCATCCCACTGTGCTCGCCCTGTCCGCAGAGCATTTTTAAATTGCCCATTTCAGGCTTTAAAATACTGGCAGCATCACTGTGGCAGCATCAAGTCTTCACATCTAGTTTGGCCACACGTTCATCCTAAGCAGAGTTACATCCTTCCAAATTTATTGGCTTAAATGGACCTGGATGTGGCTCTGCTTAGGATGGCAATATCAGTGTCCATTCAGTGGGCTCAGAGCATTCAGATCTAATTGCAAATGCTTGTGTTTGTGCTTTTCCACATTGTCTTCACAGAACTGCCTCTGTCCTATATCCATCAAATCCATATTGTTCATTACTTAGAAAAGAGGGGTTCTGATGCTGCGCAGGGAAGAACTGTATGGTTTGCCTCAATACTCAAGTCTTGTCTCTTTTACATGGAGGAAGTGTTAATCAACAGAAGTGCTCGTGTCCAATAAACAAATATTTTGCACATTCACATTTCCCTATAGCTGTCCCCTCACCTATTTCTTTCTGTCCACCCAATGCATTAAACATTAAAAAAACATTAAAAAGGAGGTTCTTTCCTATTGGGAAATGTGGGGGAAGGTGCTTGTTTCTTAGTGTTCCAGCCTAGTGCATTTTACCTCCATGCCTGAGTCCCAAAGCAGAGTATATTCATCTGTGCTATCTGGATGGCATTTATGCAGTTTTGTACTGTTGTAGTTCAATACATTTTAAACAGAATGATTTTATGCCGTTGACTGATGAAAGCTACCAAGTGTGAAGGTGCAGTGGCACTGTGACATAGCTGATTTTAAATGATGCATGATCTGCTCAATAATAACCCCGGGGCACAGGAAGTCCAAGCAAGTCAGTGAATCATTAACATTGGCTACTTGTCCAGCCACTGTACTGAATGCTACTTTGGCAGGTATAAAACTACTTAAAATGCTGCTTGTTTAAATTGTAAGCAAACAACAGAGTGATCAAGTGAGGTGTTGCACTCAGCAGTGAACAGGTACAGTGAACAACGTAAGTTTGATTTTCAGACATTTCTTCTGTGATTACTGACAGTAATAAACAGGTACAGTCAGAATCTTACTCAGGAGGACTATCCTACGGGGATTATTCTCTGGAAAACATTCTTGGGATCGAACTGAGATACACCTGTGGACAGGGGTAACTGAAATAGCATCTCCTCCCATACTGTCAAGCTCCTCACAAGCCCTGGTCCCTGTGACCTGGTCTCTATGACCTGATCTGCAGGTGGGTGGGAAGCAGAAACAGGCTTTTTCTGCAGTGTCACCTCCCATGTGGAATGCTGTTCCCTTTTCAGAAATGGGAGAGGGGAAGGCTTCCAAGTGAAAAACAAGTCTCTTTCCCACCCCAATCAGATCTTCTACCCAGATATATGCTAAGAGCTGAATGACAAGAGTGCTTTTGCTTGTACCTCTGGGCAAATCCTGGCCTTAAATACCTTTGAACAGAAGAAAAAAAAATCAGCCAGATTTGCTGCTTTGTGAACTGCCTTAAGAACATAAGAACATAAGAGAAGACAATGTTGGATCAGGCCAATGGCCCACCCAGCCCAACACTGTCACACAGTGGCCAAAAATATCAGGTGCCATCAGGAGGTCCAGCAGTGGGGCCTTGAGTAGGTTCTCTGGAGAGTAAAGGTATTATAGAAAAGTATATCCCCCAAGTTAAGGAAAACAGTAACAGGAGAGAGATGTAGCTAACAAGAAACACAGGTACCAAACTGAAAAGGTTCCTCAACATGTACTGGTAAAGAGATAGAAATCAGAAAACTATTTCAGTTTGCCTGCTGTCAAGCTTCTTAAGTGTCCATCTACACTTGTTCTACTTGTCTATCAGTGATGTTCATTTACTGACAGCCCTAGGGAAGACGTTAGGAGAATCATCCAGTTCCTCAAACTGCTGGAGCTATAGTTTTTAAAAAGCAGCTCAAATCCTATTCCTAAATTGAAAAACAATGCAATACTCCTAGCTGCAATGCCCATTTTCTTTCTAGTCTATATTGGAGTGGATGGAAAGCTTGATGAGATGCAGCACTTCATACGTCTGTTTGTCTGTCTGCCAGATACAAAAATCTGCAGAGAGCAAAATAATGGTTGCTGCCTAATAAAGCAACCAATAAAACCTCCTATAGATAAATAGATAAATGATGCTAGAAAGCTTGTTTGGCCAAGACAGCTTTAAATTTTGCAGTGAATTCTTCTGGTGTATCAGAACTGCAATCCAGAGATAAAATACAGTATATTCAATGGCTGCTGTATTTAGAACAAATTATTCAGACACCCATCAGTCTCTCTCTCTTACACCTCACAACTACGAGTGACACTTGCTATTTATATACACAGCATCTGAATCAGAGATGATGTCAGATTCATCTAGGTATAAACAAGAAAAACTGTCTTCTTTCTATGCTGATTTGTTTCTGTTGATATATGTATTAACTGCTGCCTGGTTCCAAGTATAGTTCAGCAAATGTAATTACATCCTTCAAGTATGATTATATGTCGTATCACCAGAATGAGAGTATTTACTCATATATACTGGCAAAGAACAGAATTAATCCCAAACTCAAAAGTACTTACAGTGCATCCCAGTCCATGTGATATGGGAAAGTAAGGAACCAGCAGCCATTCCTTGTAAAACAGTGTTGCACTAACCTGTAACTATTGTTCATTGAGTTGTTACTGTGCAAGCACATATGGGAACTGCACAGGCCAGCCCCTCCCAACTGGAGCCCTTGGAGCTGTTTTCCCTCCCAACAGTCACATGCTCCAGGGAGGTGCTCTGCACTCTCCCTCAGTTCTCCTGAGCCACCGCTATCAGTCAGAGATTTAAAAGAAATTACAGTAGAGGAATAGCTCACAGTGTGGTAGGAGGGAGGGATATGTGCCTGCAGAGTGACAACTCAATAAACAACTGTTACAGGTAAGTGCAACACTGTTTTCTTTGTCGTTGTCCTGTGCAGTCCCACATGGGAGACTAGCAAGCTGACTTATCAGGTGGTGGGGTGAGCAATTCACTGGAAAATAGAATGCAAGACTGCTGGCCCCACTGACATCTTCCTTCTTGTATTAATGTCCGCAGAGTAGTGCTTAATGAAGGTATCTGCAGATGACCAGGTAGCTACCTTGCACACCTCAGTCAATGGGATTCCACTTCGAAAAGTGGAAGATGCTGATTGAGACCTTGTCGAGTGTGCTCGTATGTGTAATGGACACTGGATGGATGCCTGTTCGTAGGCTCTCTTGACAGCAGAGACAGTGCACCTAGATATCAAAACAGGTTGCTTACCTGTAACTGAGGATCTCTGAGTGGTCATCTGTGCATTCACACCTCTGGGATATAGTGCGCCTGTGCAGACCCCGATCAGTATAGTGGAAAGCAAAAAGAATTTTCACGCCCACTCCCCGGTCACGTGCCGGGCTCCACTGCGCATGACCAAGGGAGGGGCACGACAATCCCACCAGTTCCTTCTGACTGCTGCCCTCAGTCTCCCAAAAAAATAAATAAGGAAGGACCGAAAGCAGAGGGGAAGGAGGACGGGTGGTGTGAATGCACAGATGACCACTTGAAGATCCTCAGTTACAGGTATGCAACCTGTTTATCTTCTTCGTGGTCTCTGTGCATCACACCTCTGGGAGACTGAAAAGCAATGCCCACCTACCTGGAGGAGGGAGCTGAGGTCCTAAACCTGCACCGCCTGCAACACCGCTCGTCCCACAATTGAACGCTGATGAAGACGAACATCGAGGGCATAATACCTCACAAACGTGTGAGGCGTGGCCCAAGTAGCTGCATTGCATATATCTTCCAACGACGCACCTCGTAGGAAGGCTGTGGATGCTGCCACTGCCTGGGTAGAGTTTGCCAGTTGTGGACGCGGGAGTGGCTTCTTGGCTATGATATAGCACAACTTAATAGTCTCCACAATCCACTTGGATAGACGTTGGGGCGACAGCTTCTTCCCTTGAGAGGGTGGAGCATGAGAGACAAACAAGGCTGGAGATTTCCTAAAAGGCCGTGTTCGATTTAGGTAAAAGAGCAAAGCTCTTTTGACATCCAATGAATGAAAACAGAGTTCGTCCTCTGTTGAGGGAGACAGAAAGAACACTGGAAGAACAATGTCCACTTGCAGGTGAAACTCAGAAACAACGTTCAGCAGGAAAAAGAAAACTCAAATAAGGTGGGTCACAGTGGAGTGCCAATAACTCGCCCATCCTCCTAGTGGAGGTGACCGTGACTAAAAAGGCTCTCTTCCATGACAACTGCAGGCTACAGGTAGCCATTGGTTCAAATGGTTTGTCCATGAACCTTGCAAGCACCATGGGTAGATCGCATGTTGGCATGGGTCCACGTGACGGGGGAAGAGGTGGGTCAGGATCGCATGTTGGCATGGGTCCACGTGACAGGGGGGAAGAGGTGGGTCAGACACTTAAGAAACTTCTTGGTCTGGGGATGAGAGAAGACAGAGTGACCGTCAATCATTGGGTGATTTGCCAAAATTGCGGCTAGATAGACCTTCAGTGAGGCACAACTGAGTCCTAGGTCTAAACAAGATAATAAGAACCCAGAATGTTTAGATTCACTAAAGACAGTGAATACAATTTCTTCACCAAAGAATCCACTTTCCGACCTTCACGATCAAGAGGGATGAGTTATCAAGTCTGGAATAGGTAGAGGAGTAGATAATAATAGAATTTGGGACAGGCTGGGTAAACGAGAATTTAGCAGAACATTTTTGAATTCTGTATAAGACAACATAGCATTTATATACTGGAAGAACTGATGCTAGCCATTCCCACACTTCCTTAAGGGCCTCAGGGTGGACCAGGAGTAAGGAAAAAATGGTGGATGGAGGCAGATCCACTTGAACAAGCTTATGGACAATGTCTGTAACTTTAGGCATATCGGTCGCTCCATGGACCTGAAGTGCTTTGGCCAATCGAGTAATTAACTGGTCTCTGTATGTCAAGCTTCCTGAAACCTCTTGAAAGAGGCCCATGGCATGGCAAGGATGAGAGTCTCTAGAGGTTGACCAACGATGCCTGCAGTGTGTCATAGCCAGCGATATGTGCCTAACAGATGGAGACTGAGAAGGCACTACAAGAATTGCCTGACCCAGAGGGAGGCGTTCGGTGGCTGGGACGAATCAGGAGCTTGGCAAGGCAATGGATCCATGGCGGCAGAAGCTGAAGTACTGGCAACTGGCAGGTCTTGCAACTGGAGTGGAGGTGGAGAGCTGTGAGATTATCAAGGGATCAACCATCATTGAGGTTGCATCCTGTCTCGATTTTTTCTTCACGAGCAAGGGGCCTGAGCTCAAAGACCATTTCAAAGGCTTGTCTTTAGGGGTCTTCTTAGTGATCTCTTAAAAGGATTATGATCTTCTCCTAAACAAACCAAGCACAGCTCCTGGCAATTTTGAATGACAGTGCCAACACGCCTTTAAAAATAGCATGCGGCCCATGCGAACACATTCCAGACCGGGGAGAGAAGGGGGGGACTGGGAGAATGAGAAGGGGAGGAAAGACTAAATAAGATTAGGAAGCTCACTGCATTTTCTAGGCCTTAAAGTGAGGAAATATATGAGGAACTTAATACATCAAAAATTGCATATCTCCCATTCTGGATTTTTTTTAAAAAAATTCCCCCAGTTAAACCAGAATCCCAGTGGTATGGGTTGCAATACTGAGCAGCACTTTGGAACAACAAAGGATCCAGTCAGGCAAAGACACTATTCCCATTCTGAGTTCCTATTTTCAAGGTTCTGAAAAGTGGCTTTACTTTCACAGTGCACTCAAAGTTTCTATATTGAAGTTATTAATGCCTTCTTTCTCCATTATCTAGTATTCTGAACCCCCCCTCAAAATATATTTTCCTTCTCAACTCCCTAAACAAAAAAGAAGGAAAACCTGAATGCAGATTTTAGTGCCCTTGATCTACTTCATAAGATAAAGCTTGATTGTGGCAAAGAAAGAGAAACGAGACCAGATCCCAAGGTGCAGCAAGACATTTTGATATGCAGAAAGGTGGCATCAGTATGATAAACAGAATTAAGAGCTGAAAGCAGTTTTATAGAATGATCTCCCAAATGATAACAGCATGTCAGACCGTTCATGTTTATCTAGTATAGAAAAGGAAATGTCATAAGACAGTCATGAGACAGTTTAAACTGGGTGGTATAAAACATTTTAAACCAGACAGTAGGAGAAGGCAGCACAGTGCTGTGCCTGCAGAGAGCTAACAGCAGCGATCCCAGCTGGGCTGCCCTCTCTGCCACCTGGTTTAAACTGGGTGCCAGTGGAAGGCAGTGCAGAGCTGTGCCTGCGGGGATCGATTGGCTCCCTGCAGGCATAGCTAATCCCGGCTGGGCTGCCCTCTCCTGCTGCCTGGAGAAGGCAGCACAGAGCTGCATTGGTGGGGAGCTCTCAAATCCCCAGTGACCCAGCTGATCCTTAGGCTGACTTCTGCAGTCCCTTTAAAGTTTAAGGGGACTGCATGAGCCTGCCTGACAAACAGCGGAGTGGTTGGAGCAATCTGCTCCCATCTCTCCCTTGTTTTCAGATTGACCTGAAATCCCCAAATATATCTGGGATTTTCTTGGGATTCCACCCCCGCCCCGTTTTCCCAAGAAACCCCACACACATTTGGGAAGCCGAAATATACCCAAAAAATACCAATAAGGTTTTTTGGGGTATATTTTCAGCTCGCGTAGATCCAAATGCACAGCCCGGTACTTAACCATACAATCCTAAAACCATTCTGGAATTTTTTTAAAGGTGGCAACAAGAATCCTATAATGATGTAGTGCCCTGTTAATTCCATGTTTGTGTAAACATGCCATGCTGTATCAGAATTCCAAAGATGCACACAGGGTGTAAAAGTTTTGGGTCCACTGGTATACTGGGTTAACAAGTCATCCTCCTCCTTCAATGTCTGCTAGCAATCTCTCTTACATGGAGGAATAGTTAATGATACACAGTACAGAAAGGGCCACCTTGGAGATATTAATGTTATGAATCAACTGCAGGGATGGCTACCTGGGAAAGAGCTAAGCACAATTTTACAGACTGGGGCAGACAATTAGTATAAGTGGCTTACCCTTATGGATTGGATCTGATGTTGCAAAATCTCAGCTACCCCAAACTCCTTGCAGGGCTGCCTGGTAGCTAGCTCTACCTGGGACTGCAGCTGGAGGCCTCAAGCATACTAAACCTGTGCTGTTCTAACATGCTTTGCGTTTCTGAGTGGTCTTCTGCCCTGGAATATGTGGATAGTTCCAACACCAATGAAGAATCTAAATGCCACATGAAGTGTCTTTTGCATGTGTGCCCAGTTGAGTGTGTAGATAGAGGAATGTTCTGATATGTGAATGGGCTCCTCTAGTCCTTCCTCTTCCTTCCATTTGCTGCTGATTTTTTTTTTTGAGCTTTGCCTTGCTTCCAGCTTCCTCTTTGTTCAGATTAAAACCCATCACTTGTTTCTCA
>NW_015175435.1:73104-76830 GCF_001447785.1 Gekko japonicus
ATAAAGTGTGTTTTCTTGCTGCTTGTTGTCTCTATGCTCCTCCTTTATTAAAAGCAATTCCTTGAAACATTATTCTGTCCATTGGACAGGGACCATTGGTAGGGTTAGGTCACAAGCTTTCCATGGGGGTTTCCTCTGTGAAACAAGCTGTGGAGTCTCTGGGTGAAGACGCTGAAGTGGCCATCTTCCTTGCCTTTCTGTCTGCCTGTCCAAATGTTTTTAGGAAGAGAGTCAAACTGATACATGTAATTTCAAGGAATGCTGAATACTCTGACATATACCTCTGAGGATGCCAGTCACAGCTGCTGGCGAAATGTCAGGTACTGCAATGCACAGGACCACAGCCAGGACCACAGCTCGGAAAAGCTACAACACCTAATGAACTCCGGCCGTGAAAGCCTTCGACAACACTCTGACATCTGCTGTCATATGTATTATACCTAATGAAACTAAAAAAGCTTTGATTACTCAATTTTGTTTCTTCTTATGCCATCAGCCAATACAGTATCTGAAGACTTTGTAATGAATCATTTGCAGGGGTATGCGTTTGCTGCGGGTTCTTGGTGCAGAGGCTGTGAAAATGCAGAGGACTGCATCATTCCTGGGACAACATTTGACATTTCTTATAAAGAGTTCAAATCCATCACTTTGCAAATTGTGTGCACAAAGCTCAGGTTTGTAACAACAATCCCTTTGGCCTGCCACTCACCACTGACAAGGGGGACATGATCAAGCACTCCTGCTAAGATTTCTAATTCAAGATAAACAACTAGCCCAAGATCTTTACCAATAAGTCTCCTTGTGTGTGTCAGTTCCCACATTCACCACATTACTCATAGCAATATCCTCTGTATATGAAAGAAATGTCATGGGGTCTAAGAATGGTTCGTTGACTGAGTTATGATAGCCACCTTCAGTAAAATGTAACTGGTGGCAAGCAATCTCCATTCTCACCTTAGACAGGAAAGAAATTGTCTAGGGAGCAATCCTGAGCCATTTAAACGAATGAGGGTTTTGTGACTGAGTCAGGCAGCAATTCATGATCGTTACTGCTGGTAGTGGCTAGGGTTTTCCAAACTAAGATTTGGTCCAAGCATGCAGTTATTTAAAAGGGGAAAAAATCTAACACATACAGTGTATTTCATTGATGGAACAGAACAAAACATTTTTTAAAAAAGAAAACCATCTCTCTAGGTTGGTAGAAATATCTCTTGCTTTTAAAAAATTAATCAAGATGCTTCAGAAATTGTGTTTTGTTTGTTGTTGCTTATTTAGTCACCTCCTGTTTCCTATTTGATGATGATGATGATGATGATGATGATGATGATGATGATGATGATGATGCTTTCGATGTATTAATCACTTTCCCCACAAGTGGGCTCAAAGTGATTTACAGTTACTCTTTAGACAGGGGACTAACAATGTTTCATAGGGGATAGGGAATTCAACATATAATTCATTTTAATTGCACACGCCGTAACTGCACAGTGGAAACTTTTCTGGCTTGGCTCAGTCATGTCCCGAAACGGCTGCGTCAACCGGCTTGATGACATTGGGGCTTCAGGACCCGTATGTTGTGTCGCCACACTGCCACTGCCCGGCTGGAGCATCTCACTGCAGGGATTTTTCATAGCCGAGTAGATTCTTCCGCCTTCCGGATCCTGGACCAGGACATCCCCAACCGACAGCTAACACCTTTCCAGAGGGGAGTCGGTGTGCCCACCCTCTCTAAGGAGTGGTTCCCATTTTATCTACTCGCCGAGGCTTTCGAATTGCTGGGTGGACGATGAGCTGGGGACAACAGGCTGGCTGCTCACATCAGCGCGGGGCTCGAACTGACACAGTTCGGATATTAAGACAGTGGGATATACCCACTGTGCCATTTTTTTTTACTTTTTAAAAAACTTGATTACATGTTTTACATCACATTCAATATATGGTGTTTCTTACTTTTAAAATTATGACATGCTCATATTATTTTCTGTCTTCCTTTCCTGATCTCTCTATATTCTCCAGCTTGTTTTTTCCATTCCTGTTTTTACTTGTTAAGTCACACATTTCTATTGTCTTTCTGATTTATGCCTTTAACTTTTGCTTCTTCTTAAGTTTAATATTCTCTAGTTTTCTACCTATGCTGTCCTTTTTCAAGATATCAGTAGCTATATTTCATCGAGGTTGATTTTTTTCCCTTTTCTTCCTGTAGGTATTTAGCTTGGGGAAGGGGCAGAAGCACAAGTCAAAGGGCAAAATCCCATGGCTCGTAGTGTGGGACCCATGAAGTTCAGCTTGGTAGACCTGGAAAGGCCCAGATTTGTTTGTGTGTGTGTTTAGCATGATTTTGTAGTTTGGCCCTTCCCCCCAAGTTTTATAAGCCTTTCTTGGTCTCTCTGGGAGAAAAGTGGCCCCAAAATGTCCAAATGTATACACAAATAGTTAAATCACCAAGAAGAACACAAAATTAAGAAACCAAACAATGCATTAAAATAGAAGTGATGGAATTTGTTTTATATGACATACTCTCAATTTTTTTGTTCAAATGTGTTATTAGTAAAAGAGAGTGGAGTCTGCTTAACAAGCTTAACAGCAAGAAGTTGGTTGATGATCATTAGACATAAGGAACTCACAGGAATATATGACTGAGATCTCTGTATCATAAATGTTGTAATGTCCTAATTTTTAAACTTGTATTTGGAAGGCATTCAATAATACTACTGTGTATTTGGTAGGAGGTAGTGGTTACAAGATTTAGTACCCCTGGACCCCTGAAAGTAAGGGAGTCAGAGTTTGAATGTAAGTAATGAAAAACAGTAATGGAAGTGGGGTTTAAAGTCGTGATGCATTTGTATGCTATTTGTCGATATCTATTGATGGCTTGCCAATAAGGAGGAAAAGAGAAACATATATATTTAAAAAGTATATATATTTCTAAGATGTAAGCTTACGTTTACAGACAGGTAGCCTTCCTTTATTGCTCCACAATCCATCTTCTTGACATACTGCTGTTGCTTGTTGATTTGACTCCAGCTTAAAGCCCTCATTACATTCATATATTATTCTGCTGCTCAAAATAAACTCATTACCCCAGACTGAACCATTTCCGGGAGATTCTGGGATACCACAGGATACAGCTGAAAATAAGTGAGAGAAAGCTAAAAATCTGTTTGCCTCCTGTACTAATCACATTTGTTGCTACATAGGGGAAAAAAACAAACACAACATTTATCTAGGGGTATGCAAAAAACCCCGTATTTTTTTGGTTCAAGTATATCAAACCTCCCAAATATTGGTATTTTCCTGATATTCCCGAATCTCAATATCAGCATGGTATTCCGATTCGGGATTTTGGTTCCATTATACCCAGTTTGGTGCAGTGGTTAGGAGCACAGACTCTAATCTGGGAGAACCATGTTTGATTCCCCACTCTTCCACATGCAGCTGCTGGTGTGACCTTGGCTTAGTAACAACTTCTTTCAGAGCTGTTTTCTCAAGAGCAGTTCTTGAAAGAGCTCTCTCAGACCCACCTACCTCACAGGATGTCTGTTGTGGGGAGGGGAAGGGAAAGGAGATTGTAAGCCACTCTGAGACTTCTTTGGTAGTGAAGGGTGGGGTATAAACCCAATCTCTTATCTTCTTATCTAATAATCAACTAGGAATAAGGCCATTGTGGAAATAAATACAATGAGCTCTAGAAAGAGGCTCTGGGTGCGTGCCCCAGCCTTGGGCACT
>NW_015175435.1:77262-85088 GCF_001447785.1 Gekko japonicus
GGGGTATAAATCTAATCTCTTCTTCTTCTTCTAAATATTTAATTTAAATATTTTAAAAAATAGAGGGGCTGCTGGAGGTGAACAGGAGCAAGTAGCCAGGCCTAGTTGTCATGCCAGTCATGTGTCATCAAGTCACCCAAAGGGTGCTGCCAGGCTTCAGGTAGCCAACCTTCCGGTGTAGCTTGAAGATCACCTGGTATCACAACTGAACTCCAGACAACAGATCTCTCCCCCCCTGGAGAAAATAACTGCTTTGGAGGGTGGGCTCTATGGCATTCTATTCAGCTGAGGCCTCTCCCTTCCCAAACACTGGCTTCTGTAGACTCCACCACAAAATCTCCAGGAATTTCCCAACCTGGAGCTGGCAACTCTAGTCAGGACAGGCCCCAATGAGTTTTCTCTCAAAGGCCAAAATAAGCCTGGGAAGGGCCTCCTCCCCATACCTTTTACTGACAGAACCAAGCTTAGTTGCTCAGCAACAGCCACTGAAGTGAAAGTGAGCCTAGTAGCAGGAGGAGGTGAAGCCTACTCATCAGGAGAGACAGCTGTTTTGGCAGTTTATTCTGTCAGGGAATAGTGGCCAGGCTGGCAGTTGTCAGACGAAAGGAACAGACCCAGCACCCAGTTAATGGCATGTGAGGGGGTCTGTTTTTTTGTGGTACAGGCACCAAATTTTCAGCATAGCTGCTGGTGCCTCTCCTAAAAAAAACATAAAACCCACACACAAAAAACCCACCCAGGTTTCAGAAAGATTGGGACAGGGAGTCCAAATCTATGGGCCCTCAAAGAAGGTGCCCCATCCTCCATTGATTTAAATGGAAGGGGGAAAGGCATTTAAAAAGAATGTGGTCCCTTTAAATGTCTTGCAACTCACACAACATGTGAGTGAACTCTGAAGATGTTTAAAGGGCTTGCAATCCCTTTAAACATCTTCTCCAAGCCATGAGATCACCCAGAAGGTGTTTAAAGGGACTGCAATCCCTTTAAACACCATTTAACTTCAGTTATCTGGTGGTCCCAGAATATCCCAAACATTTTTGGAATATTTGGGACTCAGCTGAAAAAAAAGCTGAAAAATATGAAGGAGGAAGAGGAGGAGATTGGATTTATACCCCGCCCTTCACTCAGAGTGGTTTACAATCTCCTTCCCTTCCTCTCCCCACAACAGACACTCTGTGAGGTAGGTGGGGCTGAGAGAGCTCTGAGAGAACTGCTCTTGAGAGAACATGTCTGAGAGATCTGTGACTGACCCAAGGTTACACAGCAGCTGCATGTGGAGGAGTGGGGAATCAAACCCGGTTCTCCAGATTAGAGTTTGCTGCTCTTAATCACTATACCAAACTGGTACCAAAAATACATTTTCCAGCTATTTTTTTTCAGCTTGGATATACTGAATGCACACCCCAACATTTATCCTATTGTTGCAGTTAAAATAAAGTAACAAAGTTTAATAAGAAAGAAATAATATGGTACTGAAATATTCTAGGACATTATGACTCGAGAGTCTGGCCCTCTTTTAATAAATACTAATGATCTCTCCTCTGTGCCCTTCTCAATATTTTATAAAGTCAAGTTTGTTGACCTGTAACCAGTATTCTCTGAATAGCTCTCTCTGTAATCTCATACAGATGGCCTGCAAATGTGCAGCCCAAGAATGGGAACTGTATAGAAGCCACGGCAAGGAATTCTATATATTTTATCACACCATTTTAAAAAGATAAAAATTATAAAATGTTGGCAAAACCTTCCACCATTGGTAGACCCCTGGCCTAGAAATCACCCTTTCTTCCTCTCCCTTCCCCAAGTGAATATAGAAACTGGGCATTAGAAAAGAAGCATTATGATGGAAATGCTTCAGCAACCTTAACTGTAGACGTTGCTATTTTCTAAAGATATAATTATTTTGAACATACGGCTGCTTGTAGATTTTTTGCTGTTTCAGCAGCTGAAAGTAACAGTAATAACAATAAATTAATATTTCTTGGAAGGAAGTCAAGTCCTTTATGCAGCAGCAAGAGTGTTATTAGCTGAATCGCCACTTGACGAGACGGGAAATGAAAAATTCCACCTGACCTTAACAGCTTAACCCAAGTCAGAGATGTAGTCAGAGATGTGTTCTTACAAAAATTGAAACTGTTATAGAACATACACAGAAACAAACTACACCATTTTCTAAAATAAAAAACACAGACAAATGAGATTTCAATCACTATTTACAGTGCAATTTCAGGGCTTAATTACAAACTGAACCCAGTGGAATCAGTTTTACTGGTACTTCAGACATAATGAAAGGGCCTCCTTGGAAAAATTCCACAAAGAAGTATAGAAAATGAACAAAGCATGCCTAGTACTAATTAGTTTCAAAGGGGATTTGCTTGTTTTCCTAGAGGATAAAATGGTTTCCTCTAAACCCCAGGGAGGAGGGGGCATCTGTTACATAACATACTGTGGCCATAATCCGAAGGCAGTGAAGACTGGGAGATGTGATTCAGAAAATGCTATTCTTCCTACAAATGTCCTACTGAACTTATACAAGCTCTTCTTAACCTTAGCACACACACAAAACACAACCAGGATAAATAATAGTGATCCATCCAGCCCTGTAGCTGGCAACTTTTTGCTTGGGAAGGCCAATTTTTTGCTCGGGGGCCAGCTATTATGTGTCTGTATGGAGCTACATGCATTCCCCACACACACACACACACACACTGTGCGGGTTTAGATGTGGCTAACTTCAAGCCAGTGTACTTTGGAGCCGTGGAGTGCACAGCTTGGATCCTGTGCCTTGTCCCATGCAATGACTTCCTTGCAAGGCGCCTGGAGGATCGCCCATACTTTTGCAACTTTGCCATCTCGGGTGCCCCTGCCAGTGTCCACTCCAGGCGGCTGCTTAGGAGAGGAGAGAAGTGGAAAGAAAGCAAATAGATGGGGGAGAGAAGTGAACCACAGAAAGAAGGGAAGGAAAGAAAGAAAGGGAAGTCAGGCTGCAAGGGAAGCAGCATGGACTGGGGGGGGGGGAGCAGCTCCCCAGCCTCTCCGCTCTTTCAGTTCTCACACACCTCAACAGAAAGAGAGAGAGAGAGAGAAAGAAAGAAATACAGAAAGAGAGAAAGCCCCCCCCCCAATGCTGACTTCAGGAGAAAGCGAGCCCAGGATCTTCTGTGCTGCTGAAGCAATGTGCTCCGTGCATCACAGAAGCTCCTGGGGTGTGCTTTCTCCTGCAGCCCATTTTAAACTGGACTGCAGGAGAAAGTGAGCCACTCGCCAATGCTGCTGGCAATGGGAGGCCACAGAGCAGTGCCAGCCACGTTGCCGGACCAAGGCTTCCCCCCACCTCCATTCTTGCCCGGCTCCCCTCCCCCACCTCCATCCTCCTCACCAACTGGTGGTCAGGAGCACTCTGATCCCGGCTCTGCTACTTCCCTCACCTGGACCGGCAGGATGGCTGAGCGCAGCAGCTTCAGCGGGAAAGTGGCTTGGTTTTTGGCAACGGCAGTTCCCAGGTCGCTCCACATTGCTGGAAGGTGGGCACTGGGCAGCCAGGAGTTGTCCCCCTCTACAGTTAGTGCAGGTGTGAGGGGAGGGGACCAATGTTCCCTCTAAGCTGTGGAGTCTTGTGAGAAAAAATTCTTCTTTGTGAGCTCCTGGCATTAAAATTGTGGGTGAGCAGTTTGGCTCCTGCATAAATTAGTTTGCTCTGGAGCCCTCCCTCCTGAGCGAAGACAAAAATCTGTGAGCCGGAGGCTAAAAAACTGTGAGCTAGCTCACACTAACTCAGTTTAGAGGGAACACTGGAGGGGACCCACTACCCCTGTGCTGAGAGGGAAATTGGTGCACTGGCTGTCGGAAATTGGTGCACTGGGCCCAGCACACCTAACTCAGCTTACAGGGAACACTGTCGGGGCCTGGAAGTAATGCTAGGGGGCCGGGCCCCATGGGCCCCACATTAGCTATGGGCCTGGATCCATCTCACAGTGCTGTTCTCCAAAATACAAGATCGTGTATATAAAGCAAAAATTAGCTATCTAAATAGTAAGAATATATGCTCAGTGTGCGTTCAAAGTTTTGCTAGCTGTAGAAAGAAAAGCTGCTTTTTAAATTGTACAAATGGTATGCTTCAGCAGTGGTGAGTGTTATAGTGAAAACAGCTAACAAAGCCAAGACTGAAAACATAAGAGTTGTACCTGCCACAAGGCAGGCACTTGCAGCATGGAAGCTTCCTCTGGCCAAAGGACCGTGCTGCCATCAGAGGAAAGTTTCATAAGGTCCAACCAATAGTTATGCTCTGTACACTTGAGCTGTGTCTTCACAGTTGCTATACTTAGAGCATTATATTTTCATATCATACTGTTTCTGTTCTCATGTAAAATGGGAAGCCATAGAAGATTAAGGCAATGTAATGTGATAGCATGCCCACTGTACATACCTGGGTAATTCAGATATCCTCACCCCCTGAAAACTCTGTTTGTAGATGATGTTATTTAAAATTTTCAATTAGCATTTTCTTTTACTCTTACCTTGGCAGAGAGGGGCAGGGAAATCCCACTCATACATGCCATTTGTGCGTCGCCTACAAGTTGCATTGCTGTGGCCAATCATTCTGTATCCAGGCTTACAATAATAACAAACTGTGCTGCCGACTGTACCCCTTGTTTTATTTACAATTCCACCATTCTTCACAGCATGGTTTAAGCTGCAGTAAGGAGCTATATGGGAATAACATAAACAAACTTCAAGAGTCAGCTTGCAAGATGGTGACCTGCTCTCTGTTCTAATCAGATGTTAACATTCAAGCCCCATTTTGGTCATATAGGCAGGAAAGCACTCTTGCACAGGAGACTGACTTTGGGCCTCTCTTGTATGTTTTGAATGAGTATGTAGCTTCTTTCTAATTGCATCATAAATAATGAATGAGACATTTTTAATTCAGATGAGTATTTTGGCCCATGTACTTTTCGTATCTGCACTGAAAAGTAATTTAGGCAAAACCTATTTTTTTTTCGTGTGAAAAGGCTGTTTATACATTTGCAGCAAAGGGATATTGCATATATATTTCCTGTTGCTGAATATAAGCTCTATCCAGCAGCCAAGGCTGCATACCTTCAATCCAGTCAGATCATTACTAAAAAGAAGAAAACCATTACAAAATTGCTAAATAAGGCTGCATCTGCACATAGTTGGCGACAGTTGCGCTATAGTAATCCTTATTTACTTGACTGTAATATCTGCACCAAAAAATCCATTTGTGAATGATCGCTAAAGTATGATGATTTCACCATATTCAACAATGCGTGGATGCAGCCTAGATAAGAAATAGATTTTTATCTGCTGCCCTCAAAAGTAAGGCTTTAGAAACAATGATTTACTGAAAGAAATAATCTTTAATTATTCCATTAATAAACTGGAAGACCAACATTATGTACATATCCACCCCAGAGGAATAACAGGAGAATCTTCTGAGTTACACTGAGCTTCAAAAAGGCACAGAAAACAGTGAAACATCTTTTTGTTTCCCAAACCTGGAGGCAGTGCCCACTTTAATTGCCCCCCCTTTGAGTAAGCCACAAGGTTTAACCGATTAACTGGTGTGACTTCAATTAATATTGCAACTCTAGTACAAAGCTTTATGAACTGATCTGAACTATTCCATCCAGTACAATAGAGAGTCAAAACAAGAATAAAAAGAAGAAAAGTTGACCTCTGAAATTGAAGTTAATGAAGTTTTCAGGACTACATGTACATATGTACAAAGATGGCCTTTTTAGTATGTTTTTGCTACTATATGTTGACATTGTGAGACTTTTCATTTTACCCATTTTCCTTGCTCATGCTCCCCATTAATTTTTTACGACCATGTTATGACATTTTAATGAAGTACACCATTTACACGTAGCTGACACAAAGCCATAGAAACTGTGTAAACATGGCTTGAGGAAACAAAATGGCTTCCAAATAATGTCTCTTCAGTTTGTACAAAGGAAAGCAAAAAAAAATTAATGGAGATTTACACGTAGAGAAATGGAGTTGTGAAATTCAGTAACATCTCTAAGCAAAGCCTTGTATCCTACAATCTGTTCCAGTGATGGAACGGCACTTCCATTGTCAGAAGTGGAAAGGTAATTTCCACTGATTCTCCCTTTCCAAAGCAAGATCCCCACTTTGCACTCTGGTGTTCGTGAAGGTCTGCTGACTTCCACAAACAAACTGGAGACAGGGGCTCCGTGACTCCACTAGGAGGGAGTTGCATGACATTCCCACTCCATGAGCTCTACTTTAGTTCACAGATCTTGAAAAATACAAGCTACTGCTTGGCAAATGGCAGAATTATATTTTGTGTTCACATATAAGGTGGGATCACATGAGGAGTTTGGCCTGACATAACCACCCCTTCTCTCTGGACCAAATGGGCAAGATCAAACACGCACATCTGGTTCCTCTGCCTTGATCGTCCCTACCTTGTGGTAAAACAGCTCCCATGCGGATTAAATGGCCACCAGCAAATTCTGGTGCCTACCTCAGCGAGGCGCTTTCATGGCAGGTTTCCGGGCTTGCCATGGAAACATATGAGAAGTGATCATTCCACTCCATTTCCAGCATGTCCTTTGGGGTTTTTTAACCCCTTTCTGATGTAAGCTTCAGCGCCTCCATAGAACATGGCCAGGAGCATGTATGCACTCGTCTGCTTCTGCGCACACACAGTGGGACTGAGAAAAAAACAACCAACCCAGATGTGGGTCCATGGTTGCAGTGTGTTAGCGATGTGAACAACCAACCACAGGCCTACGGCACTATGATGCCATCTTAGGGGGCGCGGTGTGATTGACACAAAGGATCCCAAACTCAAGCGAGTTATTTAAAGCCGAGAGAATGCCATGGCAACCTACCTGTCTGACCACACCTATAGAAACAGCATATGAGGACAATCAATTTAATGGATTTTAAAACTTTTAAAAATAATTAGTTCATTGAAGTATAAATGTCTTTTGTCTTGTTGATAATGAGAGTCAGCTTGGTGTAGTGGTTAAGTGCGCGGACTCTAATCTGGGAGAACCAGGTTTGATTCCCCACTCCTCCACTTGTACCTGCTGGATGACCTTGGGAAAGCCGTAGTTCTGACAAGAGCTGTTCTCTCAAGGACAGCTCTGGAAAGAGCTCTCTCAGCCCCACCTACCTCACAGGGTGTCTGTTGTGGGGAGGGGAAGGGAAAGGAGTGTGTAAGCCGCTCTGAGACACCTTTGGGCAGTGAAGGGCGGGGGTATAAATCCAATCTCCTCTTCTTCTAAGCAGGAATACTTTTTTTCTTCTGAATTAAGACATCTTCCAATAAATTGAATTTGAGATCAATACTCTTTCATAGCAATACAATTAAGTTCTTTGGTTGACAATTTTAGTTTGTTTTAATGGCAATTCCAGTTCTGAATGTTTCCCTCTCTTTATGAAAAAGTCCCATTTAAATAATAGTCAGCAACTGCAAGCATATAAAGTGAAACTGACTATACACGAGGGCTGTCAAAGCAACACTGTAAACAGCCAGGAGGGGGAACTAAAAAATCCTGTTTATCTCCTTGGCCTCATGTTAACAGCTGAAGAAGCAAATTTCCAAGTGAGAATGCAGCATTCAGACTGGTAATTTTCCTTTAACTTTTCATGAACTCCAATTACCATTCATTAGGGAAATATTGTTTTCTTTGATTAGGGCTGCCATCCTAAGCATACATAGGATGGGGTCTCTACTTTCTAAAGTATGAATTTGAGAATGTGTATTTCCCCACTTAAAAAAAATCCAAATTATGCATAAAACACAGATCACAAATAAAATTATTCAA
>NW_015175435.1:85137-103707 GCF_001447785.1 Gekko japonicus
GGGACTTAATCCCCACCTTG
Organism: Gekko japonicus; assembly: GCF_001447785.1. Lineage (NCBI taxonomy): Eukaryota > Metazoa > Chordata > Lepidosauria > Squamata > Gekkonidae > Gekko > Gekko japonicus. The sequence goes on from NW_015175435.1 coordinate 85,158, forward strand.
GTCCACAGGAACTCCTGCTCATGTCTCTTTGACTTGTGGGATTTTACACCAGACACTACCTACATGTTTTTATCTTTAGTATCTGAGCCATGTGAGTGGAAAACTTGAACGAACATTCCACCCTTCATCTAACAAGAATTTTGTACTTGCTGTGACTGTTAACAATTTGTTGAGGAAATGTATTCCCAATAATGTTAACAGGATACACACAGCCGTGAATAAATCCACTGAAAGAAATGGGTCTGGTGTTGATCAGTGGAACATAAATGGGTAAATACTCATTTTTCCCCCCATAGATCATTGCATAGCCCATACTCAGCAAGCTCACATCAATGTGAGTATTTTGTGATAGAAGAGAGGGAAAGGATTATTTTCTACAAAACCTTCCATTTTAGAAGCCATCAAAAGAAGAAAAGTTTAGCGAACTCTACATAATGTTGGACATCTGCTATTTGACAAACCTTGTGCAAAGTCATGGTTGGAGGAACAGTGGAGAGAGGCGGGGAGGCAGTAAATCATTACAATAGGCTGGTAGTTGTGAGGAAGCCCGCTGGCTCAGTCACAGCTGCCATAGCATCAATAGGTTTTTTGAGCCTCTAGTTTCTTTCCTATTTTTCATGCTGCTGCCTTCCCTCATTAAGATTCAGGCCCGCTTGCTTACTCTGCTACTTGCTGTTATTCCTCTCTCATGCTGGCTGTCTCTCCTGCATCAGATGTAAAACTTACGGACATGGAGAGAACTATATAGCCTTTCAGAACATGCTGTCAGTGAAACATGAGAAAAGTTTACTCTGAGCTGTTCTTGAAATGTATTCTCCAACTACAAGGTTAAATATATCCCTGTCCTGTGCACATTCATTAATTTTTAGTTCCAAGTTAACATTATTGGCAAATACAACTCCTCAACAAATTGTTAACAGTCACAGACATTTCTGATCTTTCAAAAAAAATCAAAGCTACAACATATAAATGTTACCTTGCTTCAACCTGAAAATATTTTCTCCTGCTCCTTTAAGTCATTCTGATGCACTATGAACTCAAAATTTTAAAACAAATTTTTGGCCCAAAATATCCTTCCGCCACATGGAGGGAGGGATCACAGACACAGACCCCTCATTTAGCCATGCTGTGTAAACAGGTCTATTCCTGAGTGTTCACCCTCATTTAGCCATGCTGTGTAAACAGGTCCATTCCTGTAAACAGGTTCGTCCTATCAAAGTATTCTGAAGGCCAACGATGGGGAGTGTGCAATGTACAATGACTCACTTTCCCATACATCAAGATTTCTACTATGCTGTGTGTTGAGAACCACAAGTCTACTGCACAACTAGTTAACCTACCTATCACCCTGGATTACCAGCTAAGAGTCAGTGGGTGGATTTTCCTAGTTTGAATAGCATGGTTAAAGTTCAGTAATGTGCCTCACACACTCCTGTCATGACAACAGGACAAGAGATAAAGTATATTATCTGCAGATATGGTTCAAACTCTGGCTACTAAAAAGGTTTCCATTGGTAGGGCTGGGAAAGGCTGCTTCTGAAGTCCTGAAAAACCAACAGCCATAACTACTGGTTTTCCAAGCCAGTAACAAACTACATTGTTATCTGTGGTGAATGAAAAAAAGAAAGAAATGAATGTATTCCTCGTCATTCACAAACGGATTTCTGTACCAAAATAATAAACATGTTAAAGCATATGTACAGTCTTTGATTATCAGGACAACACACTACATTGCATGAAAGGCCAACAACTACCTTTGGACTGCCTGTACAAACCAGACGTTGTACAGGAATGTGTACAAAATCATCAACAAATTCAGACAGTTTTCAAACAGTGTGGTCAATATTAATTTAGAATTAAATCCTATCAATTTTTATTGAATTTTGAAAGTTTGTTTAGATTCACAGTTTTAATTATAAACAACCGATTTATGACTGGACAAGTGGGGCGCCAACAAGACGTTCTTCCCCTACTTGCTGATACATCCCACTCATTGCCCAACTCCCCCCATGCAGTGCTGCCATCTCTACTTGCCTGGCTCATACAGCAGCAAGGGTGGCTTCACCCATTCCTCCCCTTTCCGCCTGCAGCCCCACCCCTTCCACCTGACTGCTTCTTGCCACAGAGGCTCCCATTCTCCTTGCCCATCTGCCTGCTTGTAGTGCTGCTGTCTCCATCTGCCTGTAGGACAGGGGCTCCCACTCTTTCTGCCCCACAGCTCCATTCACACCTACCTGGCTTATGTGGCAGCAGGGGTGGGTGGCAGTATGGAAGGCAACCCTTGGAAGGGCTGCAGTTGGCATCTATACCAGACAGCTGGCAGAGGCACCCAGCCCCAGTGGGGAAAGGGCAGGGGTGAGGAGGGATTAAACTCTACCCATTTTGCACCTCTCAGGGACAACTCCCTCTGTGAAAGGTTGAGGGACATTCCCTCCACCACAGTAACATTGAAATTTCCCCCTTTTTTTCCCTTTGGAGGGATTTTTATGCAAACCTGATAGAAGACCCAAGTTTGCACAAACATCTCCCTACTCTGTACCTGACCACAGTGTGGAGATTTAATGGTCTGCATGCTGAAGTCCCACTTCAGAATTAGCTATACAATGCATGGATAATTGCTTAATAGTAATGCTAATTAATACCAGGCCTGTACTACAGTGGGGCTTTTTGGGGCCCGCCCCCCGACTTACCACCAAGGCCCCCCAACTTCCAATTTTAAATTATATTTATCTTGCTTGTTGCCACCACCGACAAGCCTCGTGCCGCCCTCTCTTGCCCACTGCTCTCTCTCAGCAAGGCAAGCCCCATGCCCTCCACCAATTTCCACACTGCTCTTTCTCGGCAAGGCTAGCCCCACATCCTCCATCGTCCAATGCCATGCTACTGCTCTCTTTTGTTTTTCACTGGCCGGCAAGGCTTGCCTTGTCTCCAATCTCACACTGCTGCTGTTCTCTCTTGCCTCTCTTAGGCTGGCAAGTCATGCCCCATGGGTCGGATTATCTCACACTGCTGCTCTGCTCTCTCACCTCTAGATGGCCAGCAAGGCAAGCCCCACCTCCAATCCATGCTGCTGCTCTGGCTTGCTTCTCGCTGGCCAGCAAGGCAAGCCCTGACCACCTTCATCCCTCCAATTCCTAAACCAGCAAAGCAAGTGCCGCACCGCCCAATCCCTCCCTCAGCTTTGGAGCCCATGATTTTGTTTCCATTCCTCTCCTCCCCCTTCCCTTTTTATCTTCAGAGCTCAGCTCTGCCTCCCACCTTTGGATAATTAAATTATTTATATTAGCCAGTGCCAAGTGCCCCCTGAAAAATGTAAATGCCCCCTGACTTAGAAATTCCTGGCTACGGGCCTGATCAATACTAGTACTATTATTAAGCAATAATCCATTTATATAGTCATAAGCAATACAATAGGTAATGTGAGGCTGATCCATATATTGTAGTGCTTATTTCTGGTACATATTCTCTGAACTGACCTTCAACAGAATTTAATACTGATCATTAACTACTGACCTGAGTAACGAATCTTGAATCCTTTCTTACTAGTTGCATGGTCAGTTGACCAGCGCAAATGCAACTGATTGGTTTTGCTTGTGTAATTAAGTTGTCCTGTATGATTTCCACTCAGAGCAACCAGTAAAGGACTTTGACCAGAAGAACCTTAGGAAAATGTGAAAAAATAAAAATAGTAAATGTTAACCAATTCTTTCATTAAATGCTGAAAATCTCCACAGCTATAAAAGATTAGTCAAATTGTACTTATGAGTATTCAATGACTGGAAGTATATTCAAAACATGTATCATCTTGTTTTCATGACCTGAAAGAGAGACACTTTTCATTTCCTTCAAATTCCACTTTTCTGTACAGTGACAAAGGTCTGGTTTTCAGTGAGGTGGCTGTCTGGATATACTACTTTAGATTTCAGATGGGAACATTACTGAATGCTTCTTCAGACAAACCAAAAATAATCTCTGCATATAGAAAATCAGTATACCAGGAAGAAATACTAGGAATGGGCAAATTCCCTAGGCACAATTCAGAAAGTTCCCACTGATTTATGAGGAACACTAAAGACCGCTTGGGGAGAAAAACCTTGCTCCAAGAATTTTCTAATTGTTTGCATTTTCTAGTTTGTCTTTGTGCTCTGTGTGCCCCTATCTGTTTGTATTTACCAAAGTAGACCTTGGTAATCTGGGTATTTTCAAAATAACACATTACATGCCATAAAGGGAAGCCAGAAGAGTGAGGCAATTTGCATGTATCTGGCCATCCATTCATTGAGTAGCCAGCAGACATCTACCACCACCAGCCTGTCATAGTAGCAACCGCAGGGGTAATGGGTGGGAGAAGAAGAATGTCGGTTTGAACCAGATATACAGTCTGAGCCAGAGAAGATCTTTGTGGATTATAGTGAAAGCAACATTATCAGCTGCCAAACCTTGTATTCTTATCCCAATGAATGCAAACTTCGGTGACATTTCTTTTTGATTTTTAGTTCTGTGTGTGAAAGCACTGACCATTCAACTTTATTAGCTGCAACTTGCGCCCTGAAATGGTATCACCCAGACTCATGTTAACCATGTCAGTGAAAAATAAAGCCACAGTGAAATACGTGTATCAAGCATTTGATCACATGTTACTTATCCCAACTTTTTGTTTCCTTTCTCTAATTTTGCTTTGTACTTTCATGTTATTTTATAAGTCTCTGTTAGAGATATGACTTTTTTTTGCTTATATTGCTATGTACACCACATTTTGGGAGTGATAGTTATCTGGCATGTACCATTGAAGTCAATGGGCATTATTTTGAAGTAAATGTATTTAGGACTGGGATGTGATTTTATTCTACTCAGGCTGCGGTCACACGCAACATTAGCCACGCAAGAGATACGGAAGACAGGCGGATTTTCCGGGCGCGATCTCACCAGCACATCTGGAAAGCGTAGCGCTTCCGTGGCACAACCGAGGCTTCCTGCCGAAAACGCGCAGCAAAAAACTAGTACCTCGGAGGTACTAGTTTCCGGAAACTGTGGGGCAAGGGCGGGCGTCTGATCGCGTTTCCGGTGGCATCCAGCGCCCGCCCATGTCCCCTTGCGAAAAAGGGTTGTTTTTTTCCCCAAGTCTCCGTGGATGCGCACACACACCCAACGGAGCATGCGCATTCGTAGTGTACACAAAAAAAGAAAACCAGTTCGCCGCGCGGCACGCTTCTTCGTTGCGCGCAGCCGCGTGTTGTGATCGGCACCTCTCCCTACCCACGGAAGCTCCACGGTACCTCCACAGGAGGTCTGATCACTTAACTGCGTGTTAGTTTGCCCCGGGGCAAACATCCACGCTTCCCTCCCGCAGTTTCCTGCCCGTGTAACCGGAGCCTCAGTGTGCTAATTTCTTCTTGTTATTTTAAATATACTCAAAAAAACAACTCTGGATATTCCATTTAAATTGTCTGTAGTTTGCATATCTATCAGGAAAGAGGACAAAAACTATACCACACACTAAGTATAGCTGAAGTATTATAAGGAATATTATCATAAATAAAATACCAAATAAATTTTGAGCAGAGAAGTCTTTTCCTTATCTTTGCTTTAACAACATTTTGTGTCATTGAACTTTCTGTTGGTTTTAGAGTGGCAATTTTTTTCTCAGCCTTGTTTCTATGGCTGGGAAGTCAACAGTAGACCCTTGATACTACCATAGAAAAGAATGAGTTTGTTTTACTTTTAGTCAAGGCTTTTTTCTTTTTTCATTTTTTTGAATAAGAGATGCTGGAACTCTCAAGAGGGAAATGAAGTTTTCAATCTTTATACTGAGAACTCATGAACTTTTCAACATTTTTAAAACAATTTTGGTGAAGAGGTTCCGAAACTCAATTCCATCATGTTCCCCCAGAAAAAAGCCCTGCTTTTAGTCAATGAAAAGGAAGGGGGGGGGGGGATACACAGCAGCTAGGGCTTAAATCAAATATGTCTATCATTAACGATAGGTATGTAAGTACTTTACCATGGAATTCTTTGTTGTCTTTATAGCCAGATATCAGTATTTAATTTCACTCATCAAAAATACACTGGTGCTGTGACCAATTCTTTTTAATGCTTGTCTTTTGATATGAAAAGAGGGTCTATTGATGGTATGAAAAGATGTTGAAAACCCCCAGCTTTGTCTTTTCACATTTTCCCAGACCTGCTTGCAACCCTGATACACTGCTGCTTCAGTGCCCGTGCTTCAGTGTCATAGGGCTTCCTTTTTCCAGATAGTAAGATTTAGTTGCCAGATAGTAATATTTAGTAATATGATGATGTCCCTCAGATAACACAAATTTCAGTTGTTCTCCATCTGACTGTAGGGGCACATCATCATTTCCCAGTCAATGCTCTGTCTGGCCACATTGTGCCAGCATGTTAACACCACTCAACCAGGCTTTTGTTCTAATCCAGCTGTAATCACATACTACGAGACTAATTGGAGAATAAGGTAGACAAAGAATCACATTCCAATGAAAGCAATGAAGAACAGATTGACAATTTCCTATTCATCCATACAGCTTTGATGTTATGGGCATCTGAATGCATATCTAAAAGCGTATCTCTATCCACATTCAACCCAATTACTCAATGATGTATAATTGATTGGAATAAGAGACATCAGCCCAGTTGTCCTCATTACAGAGCCATATTCCCTTTCCTCTGTATGAACTGTTTCACACGTTTTAGGAAAGGATTACAAAACTCTGACTGAATGGTGTAGAGAACATGTTTCACAAGGGCAAAAATGTTTGGAAATAGCCTTGCCATTTCTGCTCAGCACTAAAATATACCATTGTCTGATACACTGGCATTTGTTCTCCCAGTATTGATAACTGAATCAATAACAAATATTTATTCTTACCATCAAATATTTCAAGCTCATCAAACTGTTTTTCACTTTGAAATGTTTCTACAAAGACAGAAATGTTGTAACCTGGTTCAACTTTAAGAGTTCAGGCACAGGTTTGTGAATTGGGATAGTTGCCTGGGTAACCTGGACTGAGAATTACTCCAGATGAATCCGTACGGACTTCATTTGCTGGGCATTGTGCTGTACAGAAAGACAGAGAAAGAAGTAAAAAAGCTGTTTGCTCTCAGTGTTTTTGTTGATTTTTTTTTAATATTAAGATGTCACTTAAATATGGGAGATCTTGAATTTATATCAAGTTGAAGAGAACTCAGTCGAGGTACAAAGAAACTGTACTCAAACTGCATTGTCCATTTGGTCATAAATCAGCCATTAGTTTCATGAAAACAAACAGGAGCATTCATGCTAACCTTTTATACCAATGTGAACATCAAACTGCTTAAAATGAATGTTCTGAATAACTTCATGTGTTTGGAATATTTTCAAAGGAGAAATGGGGGGAGGTTTACACAAATCTGAAATTAGTACTGGTGCCATCACACTTCTACTGGTTAACAAATAAAACCTGGAAACATTAAGCAAGTCAGGGATAAAAAATAAGCTGTGATTTCTTGAAATTCAAGACCCATTCTGACTTAAACCTTTTCTCCAGAAATGTATCTGGCTCATATAACCAATTATTTGTTGTTTGAAAGAACCTTCGCATTTTGCATTGCTCTTACACACTTAGCGAGACTGACAGATGCTGTGGTCTAATGTGTAATGTTCTGATCATTACACATTCTGATATTAATCATATTAGATGAGGAGCCATTGTAGTGTATTGGGAAGATGTTCAAAATGGGGACCCTGAAAATGGGACCAGGGCATGTTATTTCCTATTCCACAAGGGTCACTTCCAGGCAGAAGGAAGGGCTGGACAGATTTCTGTGGTTTCACCATTCTTCTTCTGCAGCTTTTAGCCTCACTGGATCAGGTGACTAGAGGACCCAACAGTGTTCCACTTGGCCTTATCTCTGTCCTGGCTCCTGCCTTTGATTGTTCAGAGCAGGTTAATTTCTGACACACTACCCAGAAGTTCTGCCTGACTTTGTCCTGCCGTTTTGTACTGCCTATCTACAGCCTGCCTCCCAGCTGCAGGTCCCCAAGAAAGACCTGTTCGTTTTGTATAAGCACTGTTGTTTGAAATGCCAGGAAACAATGTCCAAAACAAAATTATAAGTTATATATACATACATATATATAAATATATATAAAAGAAAGTCCCCTCCCTTTAAAATCAACGCCCAGACCAAACTGCTGACACAAGAGACACCAAATTCGGAAAAATGTGCTCCCCCCACTGATTCCTATGCGGCTGCCAGGCAGTCTCTCCCTGCATCCCCCCCCACTCTCTCATTGGTCAGCTGCAGAGCTCAGTGTTCTGAGGTAAAAAAAAAACACAACAGTTACAGGGGACTGCAGATAGCTAATGACAGTTGAGGAAATCGGGAGTGGCCAACAAGCACCTGTGAGGTTCAGTAATGCTGCTGGCCCAGTTTCTCCGATGGCTTCCAACACACTCCCCCCACCTCCTACACCTAACAGGCAGTTGTGTGTCGGGTGCAGCCCCACCCCGACAGTGGCTTCTAATAATCCTCCCCCTCCCCCTCCTACACAAGACAGAGAGCCTGCCCCAGGAGTAACGCCTTAGTGATCCTGCCAGCCCTGCCTCCATAGTGGCTTCTAATACTCCTCCCCCCCTCCCCATCCTACACTGGACAGACAGCTGCCTGTCAGGTGTAGGAGAGGAGCTGGGATGCTCACAGCCACCGTGGAGGTTAGGTTTTGTTTTGTTAGGGGGGTGTTGTTGTCCAATCTTCTTCCAATAGCTGTGTAAGGAGAGCGCTGCACACACTGCTTCCCATAATCTGTCATTTTTTCTGCTCCATTTCCCAGGTGTTTGTCTCAAAAGCTTGCACTTCATTAGAAGGACAATCCTCCCTGTAACTGGCCTGCATCAAAATATCCATCAAAACCACAGGCCCACATTCCCTTCTTTATTCTCATATCTTTCTGTAGGACCACACACAACTTGCTAATTACTTCTTCTGACTCCTTTTAGCAAAATATAAACCTGGATTTTGTCACAATCGTAGGAACCAGGAAACAAAATCCCATCACAGGTAACTCTTGTTTAATCTCAGAACAGTACATCACATTTATTCTTGTATGGGTACATAGGTTACAAGTGTATTTGTGAAAGCCAAAGATTATTTTAGGAGTCAGAAATAAATGAGATACTTTGTAGTTACAGCAAGGGGAAGTATGACTGACATAACGTGAAAGTTAATGCTGGGGAGGTGAGAGACAAATTGAAATGAATTGAAGTGTGACAAAAACTGGCTGCATCTAGAAGACTGGAATTTATCAGGCATTAATAAGTAAAGTGTGTTGTAGAAAAGAACCTTGCTTCTTATCAAAAGAACCCAAATAATAAAAAGGAAACAGCCCTTCTTTCGGGGACAAAAAATATAGAATGGAAAAAAATTAAAATACACTTCTACTGATTAAATGATTTTTTCTGGATGTGTCTGCACACATTTTAGTGTTTAAAAGGTAAGCAAATACAACTTGAATACTTTTTCTCCCCCTTGCCATCTTCTTTGACACACTGGTCCCATGGCTGAGTGCTGTTCTTTCTCACCTTGTCAGAGACACTTTGAATGGTGTGGGGAATGCTATGAATTAGCTAGTTATATTGTACTGTGCTTCAAACAGTCAAAAATGTTGTTCATCCAATTGGCTCAAATGTTTTGAGATGTGGAATGGCACAGTATAGCCTGATCTTGTCATATCTCTGAAGCTAAGCAGAGTTGGTATTTGGATGAGAGATCCCCAAGAAAGACAACAGAGGAAGGCACTGGCAAACCACATCTGCTTAATAACTTGCCTTCAAAATCCTATGGGGTCACCATAAGTCCTCTATGTCTTGATGGGACTTTACAAACACATACAAGGTTTATTTTTTATAAATATGAGAATCAACATTTCCCAATGAAAAGCAGCAATGATGAGAGCAGGTAAACAATATATGTCTTGGAATGAAAAAAAGCACTAGAAAAGGAAGATGTGGATATGATTTTAATTTTAATTTTAACAACTGATAGGGCATGTATAGAGAGAGGGACAGAGAATATGCATTTACCCCATTTCTTCTGAATTCCTTGCTCAGTCTGGTGCTGTGCTAAACGTATGGTTGTGAACATTTTCTTTTTAATAAATAGTTTGTGACTTTCGATGCTGGTAGTAGTTCTCTGTACCACATAGATCTCCACCATCTTGAACACACTAATGTAAAAGGAGCACCAGGGAGAAGGCCAGCAGTTGGCAAGCAGCTATTCTTCCAGGGGCACACAAGGCAGTAACTGTGATCAGGCACTGGGCAGCAGAAGACACAGAGGCAAGGCCTCAGATCTTGGAAGCGAAGCTGGGATTCCTGATCCTCCCAGCAGTCAATTCTTTACAAAGGTCAGGTGATGGTGGCGGGTTACCTGAGAGTGAAAGGAAGGCCTCTCTGGGAGTTGGGAAAACCTTGAAGGGCAGGGTAGAATAGGGCCTGCAGGTCAGAGCAGGCCTATTCCGCCACTTAAGGGTTTGGGTTTTTTAAACTGTGGTCACACAGTGGGCTGGCATGAGTTTACTTTCTGCCCGGTGCTCACAATAACACTGAATAACACTAGGTGGGATGAACAGATCAAATTGAGGGGGGGGGAATCTCTCACGGCTCAGTGTGTAAGGTTTTTTATGTTGTCCCTGTTGCTGTCTTATTTAAGAAAATTTTATTTTGCTCTAGATACAAACTGTGTCATATAGGCATGGTCTCAAATGCTTATTATGCTGTACTACTTTTCCTCTTCAAATAGTTTTCCCTCTAAAGCATAGCAATAATACACCATGACAATAATTTAAAGCAGGGGTGTCAAACATACGGCCCAGGGGCTGGAACCAGCCCATCCAAGGCTCTTATCTGGCCTGCAAGCAACTGTTGCATGCAACTGACTACCCGGGGGAGGGGAACAGGTGAGCAGACAACAAGTGTGTGGCCAAAGCTGTCAAAAAAATAGGAAAATGTTAGGGGGCAGGACTATGAGACCGAGGTTAAATAGTGTTTGTGGGGGGAATGATGGTGAAGGTGGAGAAAGAGGAGGCATGGTACTTTTCCCCTCCTTCCTCCTCTGACTGCAGCCACTACATGGGTGGCAGAGCTAAGTGGCCAGTGTTGCCACCACCACACCAAACAGCAACTGTGTGTGTGGGGGGGTTTTGACAAGAGCAGGCACATGGAGCAGCAGTTAGGCAACAAAGGGATGGGGTTGGCAATGGAAAGAGGAGAAGGAGGACCAGCATGTGGATTGGAAAGCAACTGGGCTGTTCTGTGCATGTTGCTCTGAGTTGAAAGACCTCCCAGCCTTGGATGCTAGTGGAGGAGTGAAAGGGAAAAGGGGTAGGGTGCCACCGTCACCACTACATGTCTGAACAGTCATGGAGCTGGGAGGCAGAGTGAGTGTCAGGGAAGGTGGGGGATGACGACCTTCCTTCTCCACCCACTTGTTCTCAGTCCATGAAGGAAAAGGAGCCACAGGAGGACCCCTTGGAGGTTTCAGAAAAAGCTTCTCCATCAGGCCTTCCCCTTGGCCCCACCGCTTCATGGAGAAATGCAGGAGGGATGAGAACTGGTGGTGGTGGGCCAGGTTAAACCCCCTCCTCCTGAGACAGGAACCTGTCATCTTGGTCACCTGGGGCACTCAGCATGGACCACCTCACAGGGTTGGTGGTGGTGGTGGGGATTGGGTAGTGGAGGAGGGAGTCCAGTGTGCCTCTTCGAGATACTTAGAGGTAGAACAGGAGAACAGAGGAAACAGAGAGACAGACAGATATACTGTAGCCATGCTCGGCTGCTGAGGCTGCAAGTATGAGGGGGTGCTGCTGAAAAACTACCTTATTTATTTACAAGGAAGATGACTTGTCTCCTAAACATGCTATATATACAACAACTAATGAATTTGTATGGAAATATAAGATACCACCCCTTTGAAGGTATTCCTTGGAAAAAAGTAGTCTTGCATATGATTAAATATGTTTATTGGGACTTTTGTGGATTCCCCAGTAAATCAATTGCTTTAACTGCTGGAATGAATTGCTTTTGTTTGTATTTTGAGTAAAAAAAGAATATAGTTAAAAGGATTTATAAAGTTAAATCTCCGGTACCTGGCATTACATTTTATGGCACACATGGCTCGGCATGAAAAGTAACATATATGTCAGATCCAGCCCTTGTAACAAATGAGTATATGCATGCGACACCATGTACATGCTGGGGTCCCTATAATAAAGACATGTAGAATGTGCTTTTAAAACATTTGCTCTGCAATAAAAAATTGCTTTGTCCTCCTCATAAATCAAGAATGCTATGGCTGTGGCCTTTTCCCTGAACTGGTGCTCTCTGTTATATGCTACATTTTATTTAAGATGAAAGACTTAAAAACAAAGACGTCTGCCATCAATAAGGAAGCTGGAATTATTTCATAGGCTCCATTTAGTTTCCAAGTGCCTCCAAATGTCCACAGTTCTGATATTTGTGTAAGGTAATAGAACCACAGTGTTTTGTCTACAGTGTTGTTTATTCTGAAATAATGTGTAAGTTTGATTGTCCCATAGTTAAAATGTCCCTCATTTGCCCAAATTAACACCCTGATATTTTCCTTAGGAATAGAGTGATGGAAGTCATGTAAAAACTTTGTATATGTGAGTATTTCCCATTTATGGCTAATGTTTTCCTTTCCTCCATTTCTTTTTCAATTAAAAAAAACATCGGTAAAATTGATTTTAAAGATTAGTGCATATATCCTTTGCACATATTAAATCCGTAATTTCAGATTCTGATGTTTTTAAATTAAAAATGCTTTCATACAGAACACTAGAAAACAATCTTCATTGCTTTCTCATGATATCTATTTTTCATTAATTTGTTTTAAAGCAACATTTAAATATAAAATAAGACAAAGGAAAATATCTTAATTCCTCTTCATACATACCTTCACAAAATGGAGGGGAACCCTCAAATTGGAGTTGTTTTTTTAACTTACAGAACATCATGTCATTTCCAACCAAGGTGTAGCCAGGGTGGCATTTGTACTTGGCAAAGTCCCCTGAAAAATGCATAATACATATAATATATATGAGATAGAAGGAAAAAAATCTATGTATAAAAATCTGTAGGAACTTAAAAGTGAATTAAAATAATCTTACCACATACTAGGGTTTTCTACACCTGTTTGCCTGACTGTACCTATTGCTACAAAGGTAGTGTTATTTTTTTTCTTGTACATGGTAGGGGTCTTTATCAAAGAATAAGGATTCCTCACAGTTCTCACATGGTTGGTCATATGTATCGAAGGCTCCTGATGCAGAGTGGGAAAGAAATTCCCCAATAGTGTAGTTTCATAGCTAGAGTTTTGTTTTAACTAAATGGTTGGTTTTGCTTGTGTTCCCCCCACCCACAGTTTGGAGATTTTACAGTACTAACACTGCCATCCTAAGCAGACCTAAACTCATCTAATACCACTGACCTTAATGGATTTAGAAGGGTATAACTCTTTTTAGGATACCACTGCAAGAGTACTTCAGAAGAGGTATGCTTTGCTTTAAAGTTCTATTTACATATTAATGTATTTAAGTTTTGGGGTTTTTACCAAGTAAACAAAACTGAAGTTACTTGCTTGTGTACTATATGATAAGGGAACAAAATGGGTTATGTTTATGCATTCACTCATTTATTTCCCACTTTCCTCCCCAAAGTGACTTACATTGTTTTCCTCTTATCTAGATTTTAATGCATAAAGTGATCAATTTAGGGCAGTTTTTAAAATCCCCCCCCCAAATATCCTGCATATGAGCACATACAAATGCAATGGAGAAACCATAAACAAAACAAAATGCACTGCAGTGAAGAATACACATACGGAATGGGTTAGACCCAATGACTCTCTTCCAACTAAGTAAAAATCAGCACTGTACTGTTTATATCCAACCCAATGTGTGTAGATAATTGCAATTATCTATGATGTTCAGTACCATTGACCATGGTAACCTTCTGGAGAGGCTGGCTGAGTTGTGAGTGGGGAGTACTGTGCTTTGGTGGTTCTACTCTTACTTGACTGGCCAGTTCCAGAAGGTGGTGCTGAGGGACTGCTGCTTGGCCCCATGGGGTTCCATCTTGTCCCCTATGCTATTTAACATCTACATGAAACAGCTGAAAGAAATCATCAGGGGATTTAGAATGAGGTGCCACCAATATGCAGTGATACCCAGCACTGCTTCTCCTTCACAGCTGAGTAAGGTGGGTCTGTGGAACTCCTGAAAAAGTGCCTGGAAATGGGATGGATGAGGGCCTGTAAATTGAAACTAAATCCAGACAAGGTTGAGGTGCCACTGGTCAATAACAAAGCTGTGAGGACTGAGAAGTCAGTCTGTCTTGGAGAGGGTTGTATTCTACCTGAAGAAACACGTTCATAACTTGAGGGTACTGCTAAATCCTGGCCTACAGTTGGAGGCCCAAATCTCCTCCAAGGCCACAGTGATTTATGCACTGATGAGCTCTGGTTAGATAACTGTACTGTACTTTTTGTGGGGCTACCTTTGAAAACTTCAGCTTGTCCATAATGAAGCAGCAAGACTATTGTCAGGAGCAGGAGACAAGGGATCTTATCGGCCCAATGCTGAAAGTTCTGCACTAGCTTTCCATTTGTTTCCTGGCACAATTTAAAGTGCTGGTTCTTACCTTTAAAGGCCCAAATGCCTTGTGCTGGGTTTTTTAATGCAGGATTTCAATTAAGGTATTTTAATGCTTTATGATTATTTTTATTTTGTAAGCCTCCTCAGGCAGGTTCCTAGTGGTGGTATAAAAGTGTTCAAAATAAATGAATAGGTATACACAATAAGAGTTTGCTTTAACTTGCTATCCAGGTGTCTTACATCTGTAAAGAATCAGGAATAGTGACAAAATTTTGTGGTGATACATGGGGGAACAGGTAGGGCTAACATCTTCATTCCTTAAAAACGGAACTAGTTATTAAGTAGCAGTAATTAGGGATGGGAAGAACGAAGGCAATTATAGAACATTATAAAATCAGCCATGGTATCTGGGATCACAGACCTTTAGCAAGCATTAAAGAAGTAAGCAAACTTCAATTTTCTCGCATGATAAGCTAAATTTTGTGTTGATTAATTCATCTGATTTAGAAATTATTTAAAACTCAGTCAATGTCAGGAAGCCCTGTCACAGAGCTGGAATGTGGAGGGGGTTCACTCCTCTGCCTTATCAGCTCTTCCTTGTCTCCCGCAGATGGCTATTTGAAGAAATGACCTTGGTGGGTATTCTGTCTGTAAATCACCAGGCCTGGGAAACAGTTTAGGCGCTAAATGCTTGCTTGCTAGCTTTTGTCCCCGCGCGCAGAAACCAACTATTGGCTTTTGCAACTGGGAGGGGCAGTTTGAATATCCTATAAGTCAGTGGCCATCATATTACAGGCCATTCCTAACACAAGCTGTACACGAGTTACTTTAGTACTGGAATTACCAATTAAACAGTTATCTTCTGAAGAAGCCTGAGTGTGTGGTGTTATCTGCCTAAAGTTCCTGACAGTCACTGGCATTGGAATATCCCTTTAAAACTTATTTTTGTAAAATATGGAAATTTCGCTATTGATTACAGAAAGTCAGCAATGTCGACATATCTACCCACTGGGTGCTTATTGCCATTTTAAATGTCTAATGTGCCCATTTATTCTCTTGTTTGGCCTAGAGAAGCTTGAACACCTGACAATTCAGCTCATGCCCTGTTAGCCATTTGCAAACAGGGAACCAACTGTGCAGGGAGCAATAGGCTGTTGTCTGTGCAAGGGAGGGTGGACTAGAAATCTAATAAAATAAAATAAATAAAATCTGTTTATGGCTGTAAAGTATATTGTTTCACCCTATTTCCTCCTAATAGTGCACTACACTGCTGCTGGCTTTTAATGCCTGCACTTCCTCACACACTTGAGTCCTCCTCATCCTCCTCATCCTTGCTGTACCACTGCTCTATTTGGCAGACAATTGTTCAAACAGATACTGTGTGGGGTTGGGTTTTTTTTAAAAAAACCTTCTGTTCTGTGTTTTATTAAGTAGTCCTTAGTGACATTAATGGTTGCTGATCTGTTTTCATGCATGCCAGCTTTGCAAAAGACAAATGAGAACCTGTTCGGCAGGCTTTTAAGTCATTTCGTGTGGGTGCTTATTGCCATTTTAAATGTCTAGTGACATTAATGGCTGCTGATCTGTTTTCATGCATGCCAGTTTTGCAAAAGACAAATGAGAACCTGTTCGGCAGGCTTTTAAGTCATTTCGTGCCAAGCTGAACAGACCCAGCAACCAGGCAATGTCTGACTGTCAGTAAGGTAAAGGTTTCCCTTGCTCAAAAGCCAGTCAAATCTGACTCTTGGGTGCGGTGCTCATCTCCGTTTCCAAGCCGAAGAGACAACGCTGTCCAAAGATGTTTCTGTGGTCATGTGGCACTCGGGTCTCGAACTGCTGAACTACTGACCTTCTGGTCTGCAGTTCAGTATCTTAACTACTGAGCCACCGCAGCCTGTTGAACATGCTGTAAATTTGCCTGTTGAACATGCTGTAAATTTGCCTGTTGAACATGCTGGCCCCAAAGTTTGCAGCATCCCTAGTTTGGCCTGCGTAAAAACTGGCCGGTCATTGGTGGCACATATCACATTAGCAGGTTATATTGGTCTGTGCCATAATGACTGAGCTCTTTTAATTGCTATATGTACTTCTTTAAGCTACACTAACAACTATGGCTTGGGTCCTTTACTTTCCCTGTGCAGGGGATTCTCCTGTGCCCTGTGAAAGCAGTCTTCCATTGCTGGATGCCTTCCTCTCACACTAGGCACTTTGCAGCACAATGAAAGACAATGGCCTGGTGAAAGCAGAAGTGTCTAGGGCAAGAGAAAGCAGGTCCATGGCAGCAGATAGGTTCCGCTGTGCCTGAAGAGAACGGTGCATGGAGGAAATGCATAGGATCCAACCCTATTTATCTCTACACTACCCCTATAAATCTCCCGCCAAAAATTGAAAGGAAGGTGTTATAAAAAGTCCAAATTCTTCATGTCTTTGTGGAAACAATGCACTTGTGTTACAGAAAATTGGGGATATTGTTTGGCTGTCAGCAGGTAACACTTTTTATCTGGTAAACTATGCAAACTTCAGAGGACGGCGGAAAACAGGAGGGCCTGGCGAGATCTTGTCCATGGGGTCGCGAAGAGTCGGACTCGACTGTGCGACTGAACAACAAAAAATGTGATTTTTTTAAAGTTTCAAAAATTCTTTGTAAAAATTGGAGTGCATTCAGAAAGTTAAGTTTCTATGTGTGGTTTGGGAACATGTAACCCTCAGAACTACTGAAATTTCATGTATGGCTGCCTTTCTAAACAAGAACATTTCAAGAACAGGCAAGATATGAGGTGGAATTATATAACATAGGCAAAGTATGAACAGAGAACAAGTCTGTAGCTGTGGCAAACACATATCAATTATTACCTATTTCAAAATCATCGTCTTCTGTAAGCAAGTCAGCTTGTGGAACTGCTGGTGGAGGCTGGCACTTCTTAAGCTGATATGCTATAAAATTAAATCAAGAATATCACCACCCCGTTAAAGTAAGCATCGTTATATGTTGGCAGTGTATTTATTTATCTATTTTACTTTATTTAGACTCCATTTTTTCTCCCCATTGGGACCCAAAATGAAGTTGTGATTCTAGAAAAATAGTCTTATATATTCAAGTAAAGCATCCATTCATAACAACTCTAAATTCCCAACTGAAATAATGCCATCAGTAGTACTCTAGATTTTCATGTTCTTTTTAAAAAAGGGTTTTAAAATTATTCTACTAACATAGTCTTAAACATCTACTGTGTTCAGATAATGAGACACCTCTGACTTGAACCTTTTAATGGAAATTAAAGATGACTATGACTTATCCAGCCTGATGCAATCTGCAGTTCAGCTGGATTTTGCAGATGCCACCTGTTCTTGTACTAGCACAGGCAGCTGAGCCCCCTACCCAGTCACAGATATACTTGATCTACAGAGATTACATGGCCAGAAGACTGTGAAATTACCATTGGTAATGTTTGTGGCTGCTTGGCGCACTCACAATAAATTGCAGCCATGGACAGTGATCCATAGACTTGGGACACCTGAACAGGAACCAGTAAGTCAAAGCACTGCTGCTGGGTGTTGCACAGCTTGTGCGTTAGGCATCTCCAGTGAATATCTATGGAGTGTTGCAGCTGATGGCATGGGGAAAATGCAACAGAATACACTAGAATTCAGCCACTTTGTAGATCATATTGATTAAACACTAGTTTTGACTGAAGATTTCATTTTTAATAGGGCTATTTTAACCTGCCTGTCATATATGCTGTCTTCCTTTGCCCTCTCTACCTCACCATATCAGTATTTTATGGCTAAAATCTGATGGATGCCTGAACATTAAAGCTGTTTCCTCTACTAAGGGGTAAAAAAAGAGGCTGCCATGAAAATGAATAACAGGAATCCCAAATA
>NW_015175435.1:103740-139258 GCF_001447785.1 Gekko japonicus
TGCTGCTTAACATTTTTCTGTTTTACAGTGGAATCTTATGCAGGAATCCACTCTAAGGCCATTGTAACTCTGCATAGGTTTGTGCTGTCAGTCTTTCATTTCGGACTAGAACAGGGTTGTCAGCTGCTTTCTGGCAATAGGAGACTTCCCACCCCCTGCCACCTCTGCCCACTGCCACTCAGCTGGGTGGTGGGAGGAAAATGGCAGGTGAAATGGAGGGGGGTAAGCAATCTCTGGTGTCATTATGTCACTTCTGGCATGACCCAAAAATGACACTGTAATATTGGGCAATGCTCTACCATTCACACAAAACTTTAAATTAAACCAGAGAGTTTGGAGTGAGTGCTAGAGCATCATTCCAGGCACAATGAAATCATGCTGGGGATGCTGATCACGACCCCCTCACCTCCTAAGTCCCCACCTCCCTCATCTCCCATTGGTTGCCAGGATGTGCCACTGGCAACCCTAGACTAGAACCTGGAATTTTCCCACCTTGTCTATGAAGCTGAAGTTTCCTCAATACCAAAAAGTAATGTCTTACTCAGGAGTGCATGGCTTGGGTTAAGTGGGACAGCTTTTTTCCCATTAAAATGTTAAAACCCAGGCAACTCAGTATTAAATATTTAACATTCATTTTGCTGTGAATAATAAAAGCTGATACTCTAGAGGTTTTTATTAAATGAAAATATCATGCCAATTAAACCAATCTAATTTATTTTAACATCACTAGGCAGAAAATATTCTTTTAAAGCTCCAGAGGCTACTTCTCTTTCTCTCTTTCTGTCTGTCTCTCTTACACACACACACACACACATTATATTTGTAAGATGAAAAGTAGACGACTGACCATGAAAATTTAGAACAAAGAACCCTCCAGTGGAGAAGTCACTGTGAAACTTGAGGAGAACTTGATTGATTGAGCTATAAGCTGTTTCA
The DNA here is from genome assembly GCF_001447785.1 of Gekko japonicus. NCBI lineage: Eukaryota > Metazoa > Chordata > Lepidosauria > Squamata > Gekkonidae > Gekko > Gekko japonicus. The sequence continues at coordinate 104,677 of NW_015175435.1, forward strand.
AGAGCTGTATTCCCACTGAACACTCCCAGCTGAGGTGAATTTTGGTCAGGGCCATCCCTAAAGACCAAAAGAAAGTGATATCAGCAAAACCATATAATTAAGGTTTAAATTGACTTTGTTTTCTCTTGATGGTGGTTTTAAATCTTTGAGAAGGCAAGTTAATTCTAATAATTGTAGTTTGGGATAATTCAAATCTGTGGAGACAGTTAAGAGCCTGACCTTTTTAGAGACGGTTGGGACAGCTGTGCAAGTAACATTTATATCTGAACAGGTAAGATACTGTACTGTTTCTCTCAAGATCAACACAGGTAATTAATCACACCTATCTACAGAAAAAAATTACTTCACATGTGTGAAATACTTTGCTGTGAGACTCAACTCAGCTATCAATTCATGCTTCATCTCAGTCAAGGGAGACCAAATATGAATAGTACAGTTAGGTCAATAAAGACCTTATTTGCATAAGTTGCATAAGTCTTTTCAAGACAAGGCCATGATGTGATGTCATGTTACTTACACTGCATCATCAAGTAAAGATATTTAGGTAAACAAAGAAACATGTTCATTGGGGGCGGGAACCCTCTCATCTACAAACTTATTTTACCAGACCCCATGCAGTTACATTTTCATCTATTTGAATGAAATGATACATCATTTGTGCTATGTTATCATATGGCACATTAAAAAAATTAGCAAGAATCTCTCAGTTGTTAAGTAGAACCTGAGCTTCCATTACATTTGGATCAAAAATGGTATTTGGTCATTAATTTGTGTCATGCCTGTCTTAAGGCAGCCAAGTTAACTTATGGATATGATTTCATCTAATGCATATTAGAAAAGTCTTGAATAGTCCTAATCCATCTTCAGTTGCACTTTGAAAGGAGTATGTGTTTGTCTCATGCCAGAATATAAAATAGAGATTTTGAATTACCTGGAAATATCCTGTTCTTCCTAGTAGGCACAGTGTAATCTATTAACTGTGACTGCCCCTCCTACTATCAGACTGGGAGTGTTTCTGCATTTATTTTGTCAGTTCTGGTCCCATACTTCCCCCATTTCTGCACACATTTTTGTACCTTTAGTTTTTGCTTTGGTCCCCCGCTCTGAGTTATTTCCAGTTGTTTTGAGACCATTTTTACCCTGATCTTTTTCTGGAAGGCAATTTTGAGTTGCTCTTTTTCTTCTGCATGATGTTTCTGTCAGTTTCCTTTATCCTGTCCATTCCCACTCACCTCCAGCCCTCTTTTTCATGAATGGACTGTCATCATAGTCAAACCACACACACCCTTTCCCCCTCCCCCCTCCTGGTTTCAATTTTTAATTTTTTTTTAAAAAAATGCACTAAAATATCAATATATCAATAATAAATGTTTTATAAATTCCCAGCTTTCATTTTAAAAAAGTAAGTTTCTAGCCCCTTCCCTGGCAGAGATATGCCTTTTTTATAAAATAAATATAAAAGACTAGGAGCTTATTTTTAGTGCAAAAGACATAAGTAGTCTCGATCTTCTCAATGGTCTTAATCTTTAAATAACTAACTCAGGAAAAGGGTGCAATGTATTTAAAAGGCAGGCTGACTAGCAGTTCAGCAGTCTAATCCTTCTGAAAACTTATATTGTGAGAAAAATAGGGATCTGAAAAATTCAATACGTATTTCCACGCAGACAGCTCTAAATAGCAATGACATTTCTAGGACTCAGCATTTGGGTTGGCAGATGGATAAGAATACATTTGCCTCTGGGACCATCACTACTCCAGTGGTTCCCTCACAATTGAAAGCATTGTTAATTTAAGTTGCTAATATGACAAAATACAACAGGTTGGACTGTTGCATTCTGATAAAATCTTGCTAACAACAAAGCAGTATGGAATGCACATTTATTTCACTTTATAGCCTACCCCATCCAATCAGCTGGGAAAGGTATATAAATTGGATGGAAGTATCAATCATCCTCTTAAAACTCTATTCACCTCCCTCCCAGATAACAGATGTAACCTGCTCTAGTCTATTGGCTCAAAGAATAAGCTGAACTAGAAAGATATTAGGTGGCAAGACTTGTGCAAGAGCCAGTCACATCAATTGGCCAATCCACATTATTGTTTCCTTTCAAAAGTTAGCAGAACAGCATTGGAAAGAGTAACACTGCAGCATCTACTACACCATTTTCAAGGAAGACACAAATTATGCCTCAAGGGAGAAAGAGGGAAATTACCTGACCAGCAGATTAAGACTGGTGGCTGAGCATCCATTCTGCACTTTTTTTTGCAAGTAATTCAAGCCTGAGCTTGCCCAAAGGTGTGAATTTTCAACATGGGTCAAAGGGCAAGACCCCAAGAGTAGATGGTCTTTGCATTCAAAGGGATAATGTATCCCTGCTACTTCTATAGTATCTTTCAGCTTCCTTTATCAGGTGAACCACAACAAAACTGCTGAAGTACCTTGAAGAGGAAGTAAGTCTCGGTGGAGTATAAAAATACGCCATACACAAAGGGTGATAGTAGCAAATGTGGAATCAGATCCATAGAATCAGCTCTTTCCCCTATGTTGTTCAATAAGGTATGACCCAGAACCAGATCATACTTACGCAGCTCCAGGGGCTGCAGACAGAGCTGGACCTGGGGCGGCTAAGCATTCATTGCACAATAACACTCAGGCTTAGAATAATCCTTTATTCAGCATTTAAGCTTCTAAGGGAACAGTTTACTCACATCACATTTTCAGCGGGCTGGTAGGAGCATCTTAAAGTTCAGAGTCTATTGAGTGATTCATGTAGCAAAAGGAGATGAGTCCCTCCCATTTCATTAGCCAAGGGATTGCAGAACAAAGGGAGGAAAATGACAATAAAACCTACTTTTGTGGGCTAGTTTATTACAGGAATAGGAAACTATATAGAAACAACCAGGAAGGCTACTTCAGACCAACTGACCCTGAGGTTGCTAGAACTACAGGTCCCAGAATTCATTATACGTTTAAAGATACAGTAAACAATTTGCTACATTTTACTATTCTGATCTCTGCTGGGGGCAGCACAATGCTGGTTATAAACCAGAACTAGAGTCCGAAAAAGGGTGTCATCGATATGTGGATGATACCAATTGTATATCACCCTGACTAAATTGTCAGGATCTGCCATCTCTGTGCTGATCCAGTGCCTGAATGTGGTGGCTAAATGGCTGGGATAGAATAAACTGAACCTGATCCTTGATAAGATAGATATTATGCTAGCTGGTAAACTCTGAATTGCATGGGGTAGCTTCCCCCAACTATGGATGGGATACACCTTTCTTTGAAGGACTCAGTTAAAAGCTTGGGGATCTGATTATGTCTGGGTCTCTGTAATGTATCCAGTCCAGACAAGTCCAGAGACAAATGTCGAGCTTCGCTCCAAGAGACAATGGACTATGCGGATCCTAGCCCGCTCCAATCAGGGGGCTAGGTTCCCGGCCGAGAGCCTATGGGACTCTCGGCCACTGTAAATAATCTATAGGGAAGTAGGGGTGTGTTTAGGGTGGCGGTTTCTCGGGGGATATAAGCCAGTCTGCGAGCTGTCCCAAGTCGTCTTGTTCCGGATAGAATAAAGTACGCTTTGCTGAAATCACTCTCCAGTTGCGTACTTTCACTGGCAACGAAGGTGGGATCCATCTCCCTCAGAACAGAGACCACGTTCAGGACATCGCCATGAGCCGTTGCGCTGAATTTGCCACCACCGCCAGCATTGAGCATCTTCGAGAAGCGCCGCTCACCACACCACTCCCGAGCTCCGAGCATCGTGCCACTGACCCCGAGAGCAGCACCGCTCTGCCGTCTACACCGCTCGCTTCCACTTGGAACCCATAAGATGGCTGCCCGCATCAGAGAGTCTCCCAGTCTTCGACATCTCCCAACCCTCACAGTGGGAGACCTGGCTGGAAACTCTCAAGAGCAACTTCACCATCCACAAAGCGGTGGATCCAGATATAAAAAAGGCATACCTGCTGCGCCACTGCAGGATGGAGACCTATCTCCTGCTTAAGGACTTAATAGCGCCCAAGCTGACCAAAGACGAGTCGTACAACTCCTTGGTTAAGGCACTGACCGACCATCTGGCTCCCAAACCAACGAAGTTTGTGGAGCGCCTGGACTTTTTTGCGAAGGTCCAGGGCCCTGACGAGACCGCCTCAGATTTCCTGGCGGCTCTATGGTGGAGTGCAACCAGGTGCTCCTTCTCCAACCTAACCGAAACTCTCCTCAACCAGTTCCTCGTGGGACTCTGAGAGCCTAAGCTTCAGAGGAAGCTGGTAAGCCAGGACAACCTGGACCTGGAGAAGGCAATCTGGGAGGCCACTGCATACAAAAAGGCACACCAAGACCGCCGCACCAAGGCGGTCCACCACCCTGCCACCAATGGCCAGGCCAAGCACATGGTCAGAACCACAAAGGATGCTCTCCGCCGCTTGGACTCCCTGAACTGGGATTATAAACTGGCAGCTTTCCTTTTCGGCCAGCGAACAACGCCCCACACCACTACAGGGCGCAGTCCGGCAGAGCTACTTCTGGGCTGCCGCCTGGTGACCTAGTTGGATCGTCTGCACCCCGACTGGGTATCGACAGAGACACCGGGCACGGAGACGCACGAGGCAGCCAGGGGTTTCTTCCCGGAAGATCCCATGTACGCACGGAACTACGCCCGGGGGCTCACCTGGATCCCGGCATGAGTTAAAGAGTTAAGGGCCCCAGATCGTATGAGGTCTCTTGTGAAGACAGCCAAGTTCAACACCGGCACATCGACCGGCTACGTCGCCAGACGATACCATTGGACCCCCCAGGACTCGGACATGGCCGAGGTTCCGGAGGCCTCACCCCAGGCCCAACTCCCGGTGGCCGACCCCCGGCCTCTACCCTTGGTTGAACCCGAGTCACCTCTTCTGGAGGCGTCGGGGACGCCAGCACCGCTGCCCCCGGCACCTCTCCCGGCCAGCTCGCCTCCGAGGGCTCCCGGGGTAGAAGCCGCAGCAGTCCCTGAACCTCGCTGCTCTACCCGCACCAGGAAGTTACCAGCCCACCTGAAGGACTTTGTCTGTGGGTGCATTGCGGACCAAGGGGGGAGGGGTGTAATGTATCCAGTCCAGACAAGTCAAGAGACAAATGTTGAGCTTCGCTCCAAGAGACAATGGACTATGCAGATCATAGCCCGCTCCAATCAGGGGGCTAGGTTCCTGGCCGAGAGCCTATGGGACTCTCGGCCACTGTAAATAACCTACAGGGAAGTAGGGGTGTGTTTGGGGTGTCTGTTTCTCGGGGAATATAAGCCAGTCTGCGAGCCGGCCCAAGTCGTCTTGTTCCGGATAGAATAAAGTATGCTTTGCTGAAATCACTCTCCGGTTGCATACTTTTCAGTCTCCAAATAGGAAAAAAGATTATGGGACACCCTTGCATCTAAAAAATAAGAAATAAGTATCTTCTGCTGCTCAGGATTCATGAATCAATGAGCTTCTAAGGGTACAAAAGGAAAGAGATTTTGGTACTGCAAATACATTTTTCCTGTTGCATTTAGTTCAGAAGTTGACCCTATTTCTGCAGATATTGCTAATCCATGCTATGGTAACCTCAAGGATTGAGCTATGTGGAGCTACCCTTCAAAACAGTTTGAAAACTTTAGCTGTTGTAATATGGAGCAGAACATTTGTTATCAGGGTCTACTTGTTGGGGTCACGTTACATTAGTCCTGAATTCTCTTTAGTGGCTGCCTAATTGTTTCTGGGTCTCATTTAAGGTGCTGCCAGTCTTGGTTACCTTAAATCTCTTCATGACCCCGTACCTAAAGACCTGTCGCTCCTGATATGAACTCATTCAGCAGCTGTGTTCCCCACAAGAGGTTCTCCTGATAACAAATGTTCTGCTCCATATTACAACAGCTAAAGTTTTCAAACTGTTTTGAAGGGTAGCTCCACATAGCTCAATCCTTGTGAAATGAGTGCTAGGACAAGGGACAGAGCTGTGATCCTAAATTGAGTGCCCCATGCTGGACTATGGATTGTATACTGTGGCCAGGGCATCCTTGTGCCAAAGGTGCATGCCAAGCCAGATCTGGACCCAAGACTACAAAGGACTTCTGCCCATGGTCCACTATGCATCTGCATAAGCATCGTGATGCAGACCAGCAGCCCCAGTCTTCATGAACACAGAAACAGCAGCAGACCAGAGAGGAGCCATGTTCTGAAAGAGGCCAGAAGTTCTTGCAAAGAAGCCATGAAAGGATTGCTTCTCCAGCATGCAGCACATCCCTCTTCCCCCGAGACATCCTTAAACAAAGACTGTTGCCCAGCCAGAAACAAAAGATGCGATTGAGGGTGCATTCAGATGGGCAGCTAATCCTGTCATTATGCCAGCTTGAATTTTATCCCGATCTTTTTAATCCATCGTAGCACGACCAGACATCCCCTTGGTGAATCGCCTTACCGCGCGCTGCCTCTGTTGTGGATTGTCTAGATGGCATCCACTGGAGGCATGCGCGGTGGAGTTTTATTTAGAAAAAAACTTTTGGCGCATGCGCATAGGCGTCACAGCGTGTTGATCCACGCATGTGTAGAGATTTGTTTAAATGGTGCCCGCTCGGGATAGTCTGACGTCAGACCACCTTGACGGGAGGATTGCGTGGTGGTGGAACGATCAGACAGGTGAAAGTCCACAGTTGTCCCGCAGGTAACCAAAAACCCCAGATTTAAAGTGCTATCTTTTAAGTATGGCACCAAAGCGAGGCAAAATAGGATGCCCATGCAAGAGGGACATTTCCCAGATGTTTGTGTCTGGACATTACCTTTAGATCCGTGAGGCAATCGTGCCTTGCGTGGATCTAAAGAGCCATCTGATCGGACTCACAGCCTTCCTGCCACTGATCCAGAGGACACCCATGACAAGAATCAAATCGTTAAAGTGATTGTACCCTCTTTTTCCTTCCCATGTCTCACAGCTTCCCCAAGAGGTGTCACTCCCTTAAGCACATCAACCCTAAATTGTCCAACCACTTTGTCCTATTCATCTTAAGGGTTTTTTCTTCTACATTTCCTGGGAACCAGTGACCACCCAGTTCCTGCCTCAGGTCACAAAATTGGCTACTTAAGGGGAACTCTCTGCACATGCTTTAGAACTCTCACCCCCACACACACACCTTTCAGGTTCCGTACCTGATCAGTTTGGGGGCACTCCACATGTGTTGCTGGCCGGCTTACAATCCACTCCCTCTCTCTGTCTTCCCTTTTCGCTGCACAGTGTACTCATCTCACCGGACAGGTAACATATCACTCATCAGCGATATTCCTGCTAATGTGAAAAGTCACTGTCTTTTCCTGCCTAATTCTTCCTAGATCTGTATTGAGTGTGTCTGTGTGCTTATCATTTCTGTATGATAGATAATTATTTAGTAAAAGACCAGTTATCACATCAAACTGGTCTCCTCATCTATTCATGGGCTCTGGGAATTCTGACTCTGGTATACAAAGGTTATGGCCCTGCACTATATGCCAATAACTCTTTAATATCATAATTCCCCTCCCCCCCAGCTATGTCAGCCTTAACACAAGGCCAAACTACACATTGCAGCTGCAACAAATGCCATTTTTAAAGCCTGCAGGAGCCTGAATTTGCTCCAGAGAGCAGCATGGGGGAGAGATGGGCTCCCACACACCTTTTTCATGAGCTGGAATGGCCCCAGTTGGGAGTTCTTTGCATAAATTTGGAGCAGGGTGTGCTCAGAATACTCCATTTGCTCCACAGGTATGGTCTGCGACATGCTTGAATGTGCCTTCAAAAAACCTGAATCCTACAGCAAAAGCTTCTATACTGTAGTGAAGGGTAACCACCAGTGTTCCTCAGTATGAGTTAGCTCACAGTTTTTTAGCCTCCGGCGCACACATTTTTGTCTTCGCTCAGGAAGGACGGCTCCAGAACAAACTAATTTATGCAGTAGCCAAATCACTTGCTCACAATTTTAATGCCACAAAGTAGAATTTTTGCTCACAAGACTCCACAGCTTAGAGGGAGCATTGGTAACCATCCAACTATCTGCTTCTGAAATGTCCCTGCATGTTAAAACAGGGTTGCCAAGCTATAAGGAACCTAAACCTAGGTCCCCCCAGGTCACCACTTGTTTGGCAAGTGAGCAGTGTCCTGGCCCATGGGTCTTCAAGGTTATGTGTACACAAATAAACACCCTTTTGTAAAATGTACAGGGGTTTATTAAATATTTTAAAAGACAGGCTATCACTAAGCAACACAGTCTCTGCAATTTAATAGCAAGAAAACAACAAAGCTAACTTTCTATCTAATATGTCAGTGCCTGGTATTAGACGGTATACTTTCTTAGAATACAAGAGTCCAAGCTAGAGGTTTAAGCATTCTCTATGCAGCTGTCCATCGTGATGAAACATTACACAGTCAGAGAAACAGCCTGGTCAAATCATAAAGTTAGCACAGCTTCCATCTTGCCTATGGCTTAATTATTGTCTTTGGCCATCTGGGTGGTCTCCCAAACCCAATCAGGGAGCTCGCATGAACCCTACAGAAGATGACATCCACTTCTGCTTCCTCCCTCCCTCCAGTTATACAACTGAACATAGGTTCTTATGATGATTTTATGTAGATTATTAGAGCACCGATTTTATTATGTATGTAATATTGTTTTACTGTTTTAAATTTTAAATTCGGCATTGACGCTTGTTAGCCACCCTGAGCTGCTGGGTAGGGTGGGATATAAATCCCAAAATAAATAAATATAAATAAATAAATAAAAATGATTAACCAATTACCACATTCTCAATTATGGACACCTGCAAACTGGAGCAGGCCTTCTAATATTCACGTTAACCCTTGAAGGGAATCAGGGTGCTTTGCTTCACACAAGCACAGCACAAATCAGCTATTAAACAAAATTTACTGGACATCTGAGTTAGTTGCACAGCTCTTGAGATTGTGGCTACAGACTTTAACAGACAAAGAAAAAGTATAAAACAAACAAATAAGTCACATACCAAACTGCAATGTAGTCATTCACTAGCTCTGTTTGGAGTAAGGTGAAATTGATATAGATCCCATGGCCCGGTGGTACAGTAATAATCCATGTACAATCTTTTGAATTTGGGTATTCATCTGGAAATCCTGGGGAATACACAGTACCATTCTGAGACGTCACATTATAGCCACAAGGAGCTGAAAGGTAGAAGAAAGATACTAGTTAAAGGTAGCAATTTAAAGACAGACTATAATTTTTTCTGCTTATCAAGAATATACATTTCTTTAGGGAAAGATCACATTCTTTCCTTGGTGAAAATTACATCTCCAGTTAAAAGATATCAGGGATCTGGTAATGAAGAAAGACCTTCTATGCCAGATAGCCTGGAGAGCCACTTCAAATCAAAGTAGATACTATTGAATTTGATGGATCAGTGAATGATCTGTATATTATGTACATTTTTGCTGTAACCCCTTTACACCATTAAACCTGCTTCTCATAGAATGAGGGAAAACTAGATGGTTTGATAGGGACTGTAAGGCCTTGAAGAGCCAGAGACCAAGAAACGACTAGAAATGTAAATTTACTAACTCTCATGCATCCCTAACTCTTTACCTTAAAACTAATCATCTATATTGTGCTGTACTCTTTAAATGCTTTGGGCAAGAAGCAGGGGGCGCACACCTGAACTCCAAGCAGCAAATTCATCCCCCACTGGGGACTAGGAAGGACCCAGCAACCCTATAAAGAGTTCAGATGCCCAAGTCAACAAAGAAATTTATCCATGGGTTTGGGAACACCAATGAAAACTATGTTCCATGACCCCAACTCAGTTTTAATAGATGATATTATAGAGAAGTTTGAGGATTTGCCTGTTTGGGATCCAATATCACTAGATGAGGTTAAACTTGTTGATTAACCATCTAAAGGCTGGTAAGGTGCCTGGGCCAGATTTCGTTCCTCCCAACCTTCTAAAAGCTGACGTTGGTTGGCTGTTGCCAGTAAATGCTGATTTGTTTATGGCAATTGATGGAACAGGGATAATACCTGACCAGTGGAGGCAGGCAATAGTAACACCTATTTATAAGAAAGGGGGGGGGAAACAGCCCTCCTAATTATTACCCTATCAATCTTCCTTTGGTCTTGGGTAAACTATACACCTACCATCTACACATCAAACTGGATAATTAGATGTGGATAACTCAGATTTTGGGCCCAGATCAGACTGGATTTTTTTGAATTAGTCTCATTTGGTTGAGAAATATTCTGCCTTTAAAAAGGGAAAGCTTTATGCTGCGTTCATCAATCTACAGAGAGCATTTGATTCTATCTATCTGTCTATCTAAGGAACTAGAAACCACATCTATATCTTAAAGGTTGTTATTTCTAATTAAGCTTATCTTTCAGCAATAATATTACACAGAAAGAAAGCAGCTGAGCTTAGCATACATTTGAGACTTTCACGCCTCTATGCTATTTGTCTGCACATGTACACTGATTTAAGAAATAAATGGCAACAAAGCAATCTTTGTGATCATCATATGTATCAAGGTCCTTGTGTAGGACTACCAATTCTGGATTGGAAAATTCTAGGAGACTTGGGGGTAGAACCTTGGGGAAGGCAGGATGTGGGAAAGGGACGGAGCCCAGTTGGGTACAATGCCATAAGGTCCACCATACAAAGTAGCCATTTACTTCATGGGAACTGATCTTTGTAATCTGGAGATAAATTGTAATTCCGGGAGATCTCCAGGCCCCACCCAGAGGCTGGCAACATTATACTTGTGTGTGATGTTTTACTGATTATAACCTATCAAAGGACTACAGAAATAGTAGTAAAAGTTATCTCAATTGCGCTAAAAGTTTTTTTGTTATTAATATTTTTTATTTTATAGTTATATTTTTACAAACATGTAACAATACCAGTCAAAACAAAGCAAGATACAATTGAAGTATAACTCAGAACAATTTGCAAAGTATGGCTTTAACATTACTGTGAAATAAGGGGTATCCCCCCATACATCATCTATATGATTTATGTAATAACAACAGTAATATGTGAACGACAACAATAGTGATAGGAAAATACAGACCGTTTCAACACTACACTCTATAGAGATAACATGACAAAAACAAGTAAGCTTCAATTCCAAGAATCATCATAACCATTTTAGATACTGAGCCCAAGAGGTAAGCGCTAAAAGTTTGATAAACTTACACACTTGTGTACATCGATGAAATATGCATTGTATCAAGATTCTTTCTGTGTGAGATTTTATCAGCGTTTGAAAGGCCCTATGTTCATCATTAAAATTTCACACATTACAGCAATACTAGAGTAAGGGGAAACAACTAATTCCTACAATCAAATCAAAATAAATGAATTCTTATGACATACATTCACCTGCATTTCAAACTAGTGTGACAGCAGTAAACTCATTTATTTGGAAACTTTTGTTTTATATTTATTTTATCATATATGCCAATTTTAAAAATATGATCAGCTAAAGTATTTGAAATAAATGATGTGTTCAAAACATGAAATGGCATATAAAACTAATCCAGCTAAATTGACTTCACTACACTGTATAGGCTGTTCACATCAATGTTCCATTTCTAAAGTGAATTTTTCCATTTAAAAGGCAGCCATTTATTCTGTATGCCATCTGCCTAAAATATTTTCTAAGAATACAGTATAGCTAGCAACAGCTTCAGATTAATATCTGGCTAATATTGAACCAAGAATTTTAAATACAGCCTTCATTAAAAAAAAAGAATCTTGTGGCATGTTAAACACTAAAAACTTTTGATCCCAGTATAAACTTTTGTGGATTAGTGCCCACTTCTTCAGATAGTAAGAGCAGATCCTTATTTACTTGCTTCATTTATAGTTTACCATTCTTACAGATATTCAAGGCAGATGAATAAAATTAAAAAAGGGCCTCCTGAACAAATCCATTTGCAAATTCTGTACAGCATTTTTATGCAGAAAGTGTAAAATGAAAACAAACAGGAGGATCGAGGGACCATGAAATGCTGGAAGTACAGGGTAAAATGTCCATATGTAAAATTAAAATCCAATCAAACAAAAGCTCTGAAAAAATGCAGCCCTTGGTATAGACATTTATGAAAAACTTGAACATATTGTCAAGGGGGCTGGTCTCTTAACTGAGACAATTCTACCCATCCCTGCCTGTACAGCACTGTGGGATTATCTGGTCACAGGGGTTTAGCAGGAAATGTTTGGAGTTTCTTTGTGATTACTTGCAATGGAAACTTTTTTTTTTTTGCCTGTTTCTCACTGATGTTTCAGACAAGGGTACTGAATTAGGCCTTGTTCTTAATCTACTGGTTAGTGGTTAGGCCCTTTTGGGTTGGCAGGATTAGTGCATAATGATGCTTGTTAAATTTGATTGTTAAACTCCTTGAGTCATCCAAGGATGGGGGGGAGACACCTCAGACCAACTATTGGCTGAATGGTACCACAGAGCTTAGAAGGAGGCTATGTCAGTACAACTGCAGTAGGTCAATAAGAAATGGGAAGGACATTGCAGTGGTCAATGATCATAAACAAGAATCTTGCTCAGCTTTGTGTTGACATTTGGACCACATAAAACTTTGAACTTTGCCCCAAATCTGATGCCCATAAAAGCAAAGTCTGTTGAAGTTTTACTTCTTTCCCCCCCGAGCATTTCCCTCCAATTTTTTTCTAGAGTTCAAAGCAAATTAGAAGCAGGTTGGACATGATTATTAGCATTATTTCCTTAGTTTTCCTTTTCAAAGTTTTTCCCACTTATTCAGTTTTATTATAGCCCCCCTTAACCCTTCTCCTCCAAAGGCTCACCTTATAGCCTCTTAGGATCTAAGGCAGGGGTCCCCAACATTTTCAAGCCAGGAGTCATTTTGGGAATTTTGAGAGTTGGTGATGAGCACCACCTTAAAATGGCTGCCACATGAGGTAGAACTAAACTTATATCTCCCTTCTTGCTTTGCAAAAGAATCACACAGCAACCATGCTGAACATACGAAGCTGCCTAATTCAGAGTCCAGCCATTGGTCTGTCAAGGTTAATATTGTCTGTACATTGGTTGGCAGCTTCCTTCAGCCCTTGTGAGGACAGCAAGCTCGAGACAAAGCAGGTGGGCTTCTACTACTGAACATTTACTTCCCCTCAGGCAACAGCCCAGCCACCTGGGACTCTAAGACCAGAACAAAGCTCCATCCCTGCTTTGCAAAAGCAGCTCATGGGAAGAGTCGGTCAGGTCACAAACTCATTGCAATCATAATCACCCCTCTATGTTACTTTATTCCACAATGAACCTGAAGTGTATCTGAAGAAGTGAGCAGTGACTTACAAAAGCTCATACCCTGCCACAAACGTTGTTAGTCTTTAAGGTGCTACTAGATTCTTGTGCTTTTCTACAGCTACAGACAGACTAGCATGACTACCCATCTTGATCTATATTTATGGGAGGCTTTTTTATTTTCCTATTAAAAAAATTTAAACTTCTTTCTCAAAGAAGAGAAGGGAAATGAAGGAAAGCCCAACTGGGGGAGGGTGGGAGAGATTGAGGAATAAAAAGAAGGAAAGCTTGAAGTGGGAATGGAACCACACACTGTCTAAGGAAAGCCCGGGTGCTTAGCTGTCATCTTAATCTGTCAGTGGTGGCAGCTGCTTTTGCAGTTCTAAAAAACCCTTCCATTTGAATGAGGTCAGTGAATAACAAGTCCTGCCTTACAGCAGCCCTGTGCACTTTCTGAAAAGATAGAGAGAGTTAGGGAAAGGACCCATGAGTGCCATGGTGCCTATGGGTGGCACACTGGGGAACCATGATCTAATGTGCCACCCACTCCCTTTCTGCTCTCTCTATACACATTTTTCTTCCCACCACTATAGCCTCTGGTCCTCTGAACTACCCACTAAAGTCCCCCACACATATTTAATTGCTGTTTCCATAATAGCCTACCTGCTGCCATAGAATCCCAACCATTAGCTCATTATCTGAAGTGCCCACTAAAGCCCTTCCCCATAGCTACCAACATCAACATGCTTTCTTCACCATCTGTCAGGTACTCTTAAATTCTGCCAGTAGATAAAAAGTTGTCTGTTTCATTAAAAGGCTGATTCACACATTATACACAGGTTGGATCCTGAAACCCCACTCTTTACTCTGTGTAAGTCACATGTGATTTGTGGGTTCTCCTCAGTTCCCACATTTGAACTGTGACTGTAGCATGCATGAAAAGGGTCATTGGCCTTCCCTCTTGCACCAGTTTCCTAACCTGCCATCTGTACCCTCATAGATTTCCTCAACAGCCAAGTAGCAACACTCCTTGCCAAGACAATGTCAGGTCAGGAAAATGGTGCAGAAGGTGAGGAAAGCTGAAGCCCTTCTCCATGTGCTCCGCAGCCATAATCCAAACTGGGCCCTGCACACACAGGAACTGAGAAGAATCAACAAATCATGTGTGACTTAACAGGACAAACAATAGGAACCCCTGACCCAACCTGTGTACTCTATAATGAATTTGATTCTTCCTCTCTGCAAAGGAGGAAAGTATTATATGACTTGTGTTTCTGCTCTATTGATACTTCACATACAGCACTCAGTCTATATTAACTGTTAGTACCATGACAGAGGGAACAAGATTGATCTTGTGTATCACCAAACTGGTATGAACCATTCCCTCCAAAAAGTCCTCAGAAAGAACTAGGGGAGAATGTTGTTCTGTCCTGTAAAACCACTTTCCAGTTCCATGCTAATCATAACAATTATTTCCCATCAATTTTCATTCTAGTCAGAATAAAATTAAGGATCAAGTAGACTTAATTCTAAGGAAGACGCTGTGGACTTCAGTCTTCCTTTAAAGAAATTGTTTCATTTCCTAATGCAGAAAATATAAAATGCTTCCCTTCCATTCCTTAGGCATGCACTATGATCAAAATAAAAAGACAACACAATTACTTAACCCAAGCTATTCAGCCTTCGACAACATATTCAGGCATGCTTGTTAATATGGGGAGGTGGTAGCTTCTTACTCATTAAGAACTTGTCCTAGAGCTGATTGATGTTATATGCCAACATGGAGTTCAGCTCACAGGAAACGACACAGATGTTCAATATATGACAGAGCTGTGCTTGTTGAGTTCCTCCAGACCATGAACATGACTTTGTCTCAGTGGAGGTCTGAATAAAGTAGAGGCTAGAATACCTACAGGCTTGGGTGAACTGCCACTAGAATATATACAGAACTTTAAATGGCTTATTACATCAACAGGTCAGGGGGAAAGAAAAGACTGAACATATGTTTGTTACTAGTTTTTTGGTTTTTTAAAAATTCAATTTAACATGACTGAATGCACTGTTGAACAGCACCTGAAAAGATCCAAGGAGAAAATTAAATTTCTGTAATAGCTATAAATATAATGTGAAATCTTTAAATACACAGTCAGGGGATTCCCATAAATTCTTGGTCCAGAGATCTCAGGATGCCTCAGAGCAATAAAAATGGTCTGGGTACTGGACAATGAAGATCACATCTATGGATATTTGTGATTTGTTTTGTTTTTATTTTTGCTTTCAAAATATGAAAAGAGTCAAAGGTTGGTTCAATGTCAGTTATTAGGAAGCTCACAGTGCAATCCTAGCTCCATGCGTAGGGTGCTGTATTATCTGAAGTGTATTAATTCCTGTTTTCCTTACCAAATGCAAATAGGCTGACAGAAAAAAATCTCAAATGTGTTCCCTATTCATCTATATGTGCGGAGTTGGGTCTTCACCTTTTGGAAACTAAGGCTTTTCAAATACTGATTATGGCTTTCAAATACTGGTTAAACATTTATTTTAGATCTGAACCTGGGAGCTTATCATCCTACTTAATGGAAGATCAGCATAGCACTGATATCATAAATTCCAAAAAGTGTTCCCTTCATACACCCCTGTCTGTTCTGCAGCTAATTTAGGTATACATCAAAGGCCTGGAATGATGCCCCACTATTTTTTCCCGTTTTGGATTCCACATTCCAGTGCCGAGCCTTTACTTTGGCCCGTTTAAATGCTTTTCCATTGGTAGTCCTTTTTGGTAGATTTAGGCAAATACCTTCTCAAAATAGGTTTTGTCCACGTGAATTAGGTACTCTTGATCTGTTATCCCATATCATTTTAAAGTATCCCCCCCTTGCTTTACAACGTGAACAATTCCTGTCTAAATGCCTCCAAGCGTAGTGTCTTTGTTAAGGGAAACAGTTTAATTTATCATTTAGAAGAAGTCAACCCTCAAATCACTACATGTGTTGCCAAAGTTTTAGCTGAAGCTTGTAAAATTAAGTCCAAACAATTCACTGTTGCTTAATTGTTGGACACCAATTTTTCCTATTTGTTTCTGATGTTTTATTGATTTAAATACATACTTGATCTGTAGTATTAGTCACTATCTTAATTAACTGTTTTATGTCTCTGTTCTTATCATCTATCAGAACTTTGTATTTATTCTTGATTGTAATTTATCAGCATCTTTTATGCCAATAATGGCATAAAAATTAAAAATCACAGCACATTAGGTTTAATCTTCAACGATATGTTGTGCATCGGCTGTGTGATAGAGTAAAACATATCTGCAGTCAGGATTCAGAAAAGTACAAATGTAAATCCTTTGTCTAGTATATGAAGGGTTTTTTAAAAAAAATCCAGGACTGCAAAAACTTGCTAATACATGGTTGTCAATTTAATAAGGGATCATGCTTGATTTTAAAATATGAAAAGAAACAAAGGTTGGTTCAGTGTTAATTGTTAGGAAGCTCACAGCGCAATCCTAACTAGCATTATAACTTTCTTAGAAGCCCGTGTGCCATATACTTAGGATGGCAAATCACTAATTGTGTAAATGGAGGATGGTCAAACTAAGCCTGTCTGATATGTTTATTAAAATTGGTGTCTCCTTGCCCATGCTAAAGCTATTTCTGTTGAAACACAACATTTTAGAGAGATATATGCTCGCTTGCCTAGTCAAACTAATTACTAAAAGTAGTCCATGCTTTATTTCATATCAGTTATCTAGCTTACTATCCAGATTTCAAATTAATCAGACTATTTTCGGGAGCGGTGGCACAGTGGGTATATCCCACTGTCTTAACATCTGAACTGTGTTAGTTCAAGCCCCGCGCTGGTGTGAGCAGCCAGCCTGTTGTCCCCAGCTCATCGTCCACCCAGCGATTCGAAAGCTTCAGCGAGTAGATAAAATGGGAACCACTCCTTAGCGAGAGTGGGCACGCCAAAACAGCTTCCCGGCTACGAAAAAGAACACCTGCAATGGATGTTCCGGCCAGGCGGTAGCAGTGTGGCGATTGACATACGGGTCCTGAGGCCTGGCCAGCAAGCAGCCGTGCGGGAAAATGACAGAGCCAGCCAGAAGACGTCTACACCGGGCAGTGACGGCACGTGCAATTAAAGTCAATATATGTTGTCTTCCCTATCCCCTACGAACATTGTTAGTCCCTTGTCTATATATGGAGTAACTGTACATCGCTTTGAGCCCACTGGGGAAAGTGATTAATAAATGGAAAGTATTATTATTATTATCATTATTATTATTATTATATATAAGCTGCTGTTGTTCCCCCCTCTTGAAAATTTCACAAGTATGAAAAGAAAAAAAAGTTTTCTAATGCAGATAGTTCAATATATTAACAATAATTTATGTCTAATGAACATTTGGGATGGGGAGTGTACTTTGATTACTGTGTTCATATTTAACTCAGTGGTCTTCACAGTGATTTCATAGTGTGGCAGAACTGGCCTGCTCAGGCCTGCAGGCCCTGTACCACCCTGCCCTCCAAGGTTTTCCCAACTCCTGGAGAGGCTCTTCTCTCTCTCTCTTGGATAACCACTGCCACCACTTGACCTCGGTAAGGAATTGCCCACTGGGAGAGTCAGGACTTCCAGCTTCCCTTCCAATTTCTGAGGCTTTGCGTTTGTGTCTCCTGCTGCCCAGTGCCTGGTCCCCACAGGGACCATTTACTGCTTTGTGCACCCTTTGGAGGAATAGCCACTTGCCAACTGACTGCCTTCCCCCTGGCGCTCCTTTTAAAATAGCGTGTCCAAGATGGTGGAGGTCTATGTGGTACAGAGAACCACTACCAGCATTCACAAGTATACTTTTAGCATAGCACCAGATTGAGCAAGGGATTCTAAACAAATCGGCCAAACACAATTCCTCTGTCCCTCTCTCTATACATGCCCTATCAGATGTTAAAATATAGGACAGGCTCCTTAGCCTAGAATATTATAGATCTCTACAGAGTTACCATTACCTTGTAGCTTCCTCCAGCTGTCTAGGTCAACCCATGGTAATGGCCTCCTCCTCCAGACCTCAGTTAAAGTTTCCGTCTACTCTGATGGTCTCGGCATCCCAGGACACCTTCCCCCTTGCTTCCAGGAGTTGTATCTTCTCTCCATTCCCCATCCACTGACCAGGTCAGGCCAGGTCAAAGAAGCTTGTCCTGGAGATCTCCAGGAGTTCCTTCCTGAAGTCTCTCTAGTATTTAACACCTCCAAATCTCTGTTCCCTGCAGGCCCATAGCTAGGAATGTTGAGGGGTGGGAGCTGGGGTACTAATTCTATTAACTGAGCCAATTTAATTAATGGATCAATTAAATTAGCTCAGTTAATTATATTAATGCAGCTGGAAGAACCGGTGAAGTTCAGAAGGCAGGGCAGGGCAGAATGCCCTTTCATGGCACTGTGCAGTGGAGGGGAGGGGGAGGAATAGTTTCTTACCACGCTGGCAGGTCGCCACATGGTCTCACTGGCTCTTCCTGCTGCTTCCTTCTTCTTGTCATGGCTAAGCAGGAAAGGAGGGAGGGGGTCTTTGAGAAGCCAGCTGTGGAAACAGGGAGACCCAGTAAGGCTGCCCCTTTCCCTCCTCTCCTGCTAGATCACAGCAGGAAGCAGGAAGCAGCAGGAAGAGCAGATGAGGCTGCAGCAACTGCCTATAGGTGTAAGGAGCATGGGGCACCAGGGGTTGGTGGGTCTGGCATCCTCCCAGGGTGGGGTGGAGGAATTGAAGGTTTGGGGGGCCTGCTCCCAGACCCCCACCTAGCTACAACCCCTGGTTCCCTGCTTGAAGGGGGGGGAGATTGGACCCTCCTATTGTTTCTAGCTAGAGCTATTAGTATTTCTCAAGAGGTAGCTGAGGCGAGCATGGAAAGCTGTTGACTGACTTGGTCTTCCCTGCCTGTTCTCTGCCTAGACAGAAAAAAAAAACTTTTAAAACCTCCTAATAAAGGTTTTACTCAGGTCAGACCTCTACCCAAAAATGGCATTTCTTCACACATGGTGACTATACCTGCTTAAGCATTCTGCCACCATCACCTAGTTCTCAAATGCTATTTTACCCTACTTGGATTTGGCCTTAAGGGGGTAATGCTTCATCATATGCCCTAATCATCTTCCACTAGCTATGTGACAATAAAGGTGTACAAGGAAAATTAATCAACACCAGCTGTTGATTTACTGATGCTCTCCATCTCCAATATCCTGTTATGCACCACAAGTGGGAGCCCATGGGACACATGGGGGAATCCCAATTCCCCCTCCCTCCAAGCCCAGCATGATCCCTGATCTATCCAGCAGCCACTGCCAGGACTGGCACATCTCCTGGGCTGCTTCATCACTGCTGCAACCCCCAGGCTCTCTGGCAGCTGCTGCCTGGCGTGGTTCCTGGGCTGCTTCATCATTGCCATTGCCCCAGGCTTTCTGGCAGCTGCTGCCCAGTGAAGCCCCTGGGCTGCTTCACCACTGCCACGGTCTTCACCAGGCCCATTGTGTGTTCCAGGCTAGAGCACACTGAGGTAAGAATGAAACAGCATTCTCTGCTATTTTACTTTTGGGGGGATTAGGTTTTTTTAAAATAAATAAATACATTCCAATCTTTCTGCAAACCTGGGCCATCCCCCAAGCTTGCTGAAAAATCTATTTAGTGTCCATGTAACCCCAATCAGTGGATTTAGCTATCCACAGATGGAGGGCACAAGTGAATAATAGTATATAGATGTATATAGATTAGGGGTGCCTACATCAAAATATACAGCATCCTGGGTTGTGGCAAATGTAATGAAAACAAAACTGTGTGTGTGTTCACAAAAAGCAGGGTACAAGAGCGATTCATGCTTTCCTGAGTGATCTGTTGTTTATAATAAATTCATAACAAAGAAAGCTAACAGGGAAAATCCTACAAATTACAGGGACTTGGATACAGTCATTCTACAGAGGTGATTATAGCCCAAAGCAAGCTGTGATGATTCACAATAGAATTAGGAGAATTATGCATTATAACATTATAACTGCATTATAACACAATATTTGTAGTTTGCAGATCAAATTGCAAACAGACATACTGTGTGATTGTACCAGAATATATAAAATGTGTAAAAAAAATTGTGCCAGCCTGTGGAGCAGGCACCAGCATTTGCCTGCCCCCACTTCCTCGGATGGAATCACGAGGGTGGAGGGAGCCTACCAAGGTTCAGCATGGGAGCACTGACCAATCAGGTGTTGGCTGGCTGGCCAGGTCTGGCAGCGGCAGCCATCCCCTGACCATTCCAGCCCAGCACAACCTCCCCACCCACTTGTCCTCTGTCTTAAAACCATGTGGGCTTAGCTAGTCAATGGTTGCGGGGCTGACCTGGAATTTATTGGGCTTCAGTCAAACTTGGCCATGAGGGGGGACTTTTTCCGCCTGCTTCACATAGTCTGAGGGGGTGAGGCATAAATAGGCCTGGTAAAACTGGTTAGGCCCTTACAGGGAAGGGGGGAAAAACATGGGTTGAGGGGGTTTTAGAGCTGGCAAGCACCCCAAGGTATCAGCAATGGGGGGAGTCCTCATGGGGTACCTAGAGGCTTGGCAGTCCAGGTGACCTAATTGGGAGCCTCTTTGGGGTTGAGGGAGCATATGATGAGCCTTAAGGCTCCATAGTCATGTAAGCTGCTTTGAGTTTACATTGAGTGGAGAAAAGTGAGTTGAAAGTGCCTAAAATAAATATCTAATCTTTATGTGCATTTAGTGATAGATTGTACATTTGACAGTCTTATGTTACATTGTATGCAAGTTAAGAAAAACAAATATACATGCAATTTAAATGGAATCCTATGCAGAACTACATTGTTCTCAGTCTATTGAAGGGGCTTAGAAGAGTGTAATTCTGTTTAGGACTTTATGGTTAATATCTATTAGCATTACCTATACGAGGTAAGTCTATCCAAAGACCTGACTGTACAACTATTGATCCTGGCCTACCACCATTTTTGCTTTTTGCTTGGGATGGGAAAAAAGAGTTGTCAAGTACTTAGTAGGCCACCTTACTTAGCTGGAATGATGGATCTATGTTAGCATGTTAGACACTGACCTATAGGCTGCCCTTAGCCCTTTTATCCACTGGCAGAAAGCCATCCTCAGTGCTGAAAAGCTGTCCTATTTTGAACAGGGTTAAGGCTTTCCTTTTGTCTTCAGCTAAACTTGAATATATTTAGGGGGATATGTGGTTCTCCTGCAGCTATGCTAGAGCTGGGCAGCTCCACTTAAAACAGTTGGTATCTCTAGTCTTTTAAGATGATATGAACAAAAATGTGGTGACGTAATTCTTCTTCGACTTTTTACATCACCCAGTGGAACAATGTGCTTGGTTGGCTTCTGGAGCAACTATATGATATACTACTATTATGGGAGATTCATACAATTCTGTTTACAATTAACCTGAATACATGAGTGTTCCCTTTGTGAAATATACTGGGTTCGAGACACATGAAGTGATCAGTTCATAGTTTATTTGTGATTTCAGCCAGAGCCCTGCTTATATGCATGCAGCAGGAATGGGGTCCTGCTTATATTCATGCAAAACACCACACACACCCCACACACACTCCCATGATAGGCTATTTACATTTCTAATCTATAGGTCCGTTACAGGATTTTAGCTACCCATTGTTCAGGTGACACAAGCTTAGTCAGTTTCCCGGTACTGTCCTGGCTCAGTACACAGCACTTTGGATATTCAAAATAATGCACTCCATCACATACAAAATGCATGTATGAGGGAAGCTGAGTTACTGGAGAAAAAAATCTGTGAATTATGTTACACGGTGTTAAGAAAAAACACAGTGCACATAATTAAAACAAACTTTAGTGATGGCCATGAAAGAGTTGCATTTCATGTGCCTGTTCTACATAGCTGACTAGGCCTGATGCAGTTTAGTTTGCAGGTTCCCATCCCATCTGGCTCCTTTGAATGACAAAGAGAGATTATACTGGTCATTTTCGTTGTTTTGCTTTTGTCAAGGATATTTATTTACAGATATTAGAAAGCTCTTTTAATTATAGCATTCAATATAAATAATTAAAATTCTAGGAAAGACACAGGATAATTTGCTCTTCCCCTCTATCTGTAATATATAATGTTTCTAAGTAATTTGAGGTAATTCGAAATAACACTAAAATGTAAGTGTCTGAATTGTAATTTGGATTTACAATCTAACACAAAGCATCATCATTTAGCTTTCTAAATTTAAATGTGCAGATGCATGAAGGGCAGGCCACCGACAGCTCAGTAAGGAAGGTATTAGAATATTCACTGTGAGCAATTAATTGAATTTAGGCTCTAATCCAAACGAGTACATATGGAAGCCTTTTACAATAGCTAAAATCCATCAAATCAACTGTCTGTGGGGAAGAAGAATTTGCAGACTGATTCCCATCCCCTGCTTCAATTCCCAAACTGATGAACAGCAGGATTTCAGCATTTTCCCCATGCTTCATTCCAGCTGTTCAATTGGCAATGAGACCATGGTCCCAGGATGCATTTGTAAATGCTAGCTAGGAATCTGTGCTTGTACATATAGATTTCTAGGGCTGTGTCTCATATTGGCATTGAAATCAAGGTCTGCTAGATACTTTAGACTGTAAATGTAGAAGTTCCAACTATTTCTGAAGTACAATTTGTCAGTCCTGTATTTTACACTGAAGACTTTATTAACTGTGGTTTCTGCTTTTTTCCCTTAATTCCTTGAGCACATGAGAGTGCTAAAATCCTAAATGTTCAGACAAGATTAAAAATAGCCAAAGTTACCTTCACACTTTGGGAAAGGATAATTCCAGTTCCTTTTGATCCCATGCTGGCAAGTGAGAATAGGGTGACCAATCAGAACATAACCAGGGTAGCACTCAAAAGAGACAGATTGTCCCACACTGTAGTCTGAGTTGATTATATATCCATTTAAAAAAGGAGGAGGATCTGGACAATTTTGTAATTCATAACCTGGAAGAAAAGAGCAACATACTTAAAAGGTATTCTGAAATTTGCTCTCTCCATTAAAACATACAAAATAAGAAGGCAAATACAAATCAGATAAAACAGTATTAATTTCGTAACTTTAAGGAGTCACAATTTTAATAGGAATAAAATATAGCCCTATTTTCAAATTTTCCATCATACACATGTTTAAGAAGGATTTGTCAGCCATGAGCGTAACACTTATGCACAGCTTATGGTCACATGAATTGGTTACAGCATTAGTGATTCATCCCCTGCTCAAGCAACCATGGCTCTATTTACAACTTCGGAGGTTTGGAGGAGCTTTCCTGAGGAGGTTCTTTTGCATATGGATTGGCTGTTGAAATTCTAATTTTATCTGTACGGCTGTTGTAAGATATAGAGCATTTTGTGTTTTTAAGGACTGGAAACCATGCCCTATTTATTTTTAAACTCTCTTCTTTCCTGTTGAAATTGTGTTTATGTTTATGAATTTCAATGGCTTCCCTATGTAATCTGACATGGTAATTGGATGTGTTGTTTAGCATTTCAGTGTCTTAGAATAAGATAATGTGTCCTGTTTGAGTTAGGCCATGTTCAGCCACTGCTGATTTTTCAGGTTGGCCAAGTCTGCAGTGTATTTCATGTTCTTTTATTCTTGTCTGGATGCTACATTGTGTGGTCCCAATATAAATCTGTCTACAACTGCAGGATATGTGGTATGCAGAAGTGAGGGGGTCTCTTCTGTCTTTTGCTGATCGTAGCATCTGTTGTGTTTTTCTGGGGGGTCTGAATACTGTTTGTAGGTTGTGTTTTTTCATGATTTCCCATCTGATCAGTGATTCCTTTGATATATGGCAAAACACTTTTCCTGTGGGAGACTGTTTTTCCTCAGTGGTTTGTTTTACCTTTGGTTTAATCACTCTTCTGTTTTCATTCTTGGAGTAGCCATTTGCTTGACGTGCATGGTCTAAGTGATTTAGTTCATCATTTACAAACTGCAGCCAATCCATATGCAAAAGAACCTCTTCAGGAAAGTTCCTCCATTAACATGTCACAGCCTGGGGAACTCCTACAAGATAATGACTCAGTCCTACCCCACCTTCCTGAGTAGATATAAATTACCTGCCTACCATTTTTCTTCCCATACTGACACAGAGAGTATTCCATCTTTCTGTGTTATACCTCTGAGGATGCCAGTCACAGCTGCTGGTGAAACATCAGGTCCTACAATGCCAAGACCATGGCTATACAGCCTTTAAAATCTAAAAAAACTAATATAACTTTGTCTCATATCTGAACATCCTGGTACAGGTGAAGGTTGTGAATGCTGAAGCATAACATCCCAATTCAGGCTGAGGGACTTTATTAAGTAAAAGAAGAAAGGCTGCATTATGAAGAGGGGGTGTTACAACAATGATTGCCAGACTCTTCGTGTTTAACCTCTAGGGCTGTTATTCAGTTAATTTAATAAATCTTAGTTAATTAATCATATCTTAATCAATAGTTTGATTAAGTCATCGGTATGCCTAAATGTACTTATGAATAAAACATTTTTTCTAAAATGATTATTTTTTCTAAGATTATTGCCTTTCACAATTTTCATGTTCTTATATTAATTTTTTTAATGCCGTCTGATTGGAAGCACCTTGTTAGTCGATCTAAAATTTTGGATTAATTTATGTAACTGAATGATCAACTAAATGTTACAGCTCAACTAATCATAAAATAATTGTATCAAAACTGAACTGATTTCAGCAAGATCCATGCTTAAAGAGACTCACATATTAAGTGAGAATCAAGACACTGTCACAGTGAATCTCCAATCTGACTTTTATGGCAGAAATACCACATATATTTCCGGTCTTAATGTTTCTAAATATTATAAATCCTAATTATAGTTATGCATTTATTCCAAATCCACACTTCATTATTTGTACACCATTTTTTCCACTATCACATACACATAAAAACTTTTAGTTTTGTTTTTGTTTTTTAAAGAAAAGTTCCCCACCTTTTCTGGTACCCACCAAGTGTTTTCAGAAAGTGAGCACAGGCAGGTGGGACTTTTGCCCAGCAGGGCTTTTGGTTGGCCAGTGGAAATCTGATCAGCTCTGCAGACATTTAAAATGTTATTTTTACAGCAGTTGTCACCATAGCACAAGGATCTTCACTGTACAATTGAAGATAAGCCATGTGTATGTGAGAAAATATTTTAAACAATGTGTTAATTTTAAAAGACATCCTGTTAAAAAGAGTTTCTGTCTGAAATGCTGAAGAGTTGTTATAGTTATGCATGACCTAACTCCGAGATTCCACCTCTTGTGGCAGCCATTGTGTGGTTGTACCCAATGTAGCCCAGAGGTTCTGCCTTACTCGCAGGTAGCCCCAATCAATGTTCCCTCTAAGCTGTGGAGTCTTGTGAGCACAAATTCTACTTTGTGAGCTACTGGCATTAAAGTTGTGAGCCAGAGATTTGGCTACTGCACAAATCAGTTTGCTCTGGAGCTATCCTTTCTGAGCTAAGGCAAAGATGTGTGAGCTGGAGGCTAAAAAACAGAGCTAGCTCACCCTAACTCAGCTTAGAGGGAACACTGGCCCCAATAGCGGGGCACCCCACTTCTAACCTGAACCAGAGACCCACAAAGTCAGGCCAAGGAAAGCACTCCTGGCCTGAAACACAGAGCTAGCCAAAACCTCTGAAAAAGGGTTTAATTTCAGGCGGCACAAGTCAGCCCTCCAAAACAACCTCCAACTCCCCCCTCCACCCAGTAGAGGTATGCTTATGGAATAACAATGGGTTCTACCAGGTAAAGTATCTACATTTCTAAGGCTATTAAGAGGCCACCTGGCGAATAGCCCTTTTGTCTCCAGAACTTCACCTAGCCCTTTTGTGTGCAACTATGTCTATGTGAGAATCCTTTGTCTCAACACCTGTCCTTCATACCCCCTCCCACAGGATAACAAAATAAACCAATAAAGCATTCAAATTATTAACGATCCCTCCTGATGTCTATCAGGGACCTATTTCCCACCTTTTGTCTCAATTTGGGAACCTATTCTATCTGCCTTGGCTGGACCATCAGGAGTCATCAAACCCATTCAGCCATCTCCAGTAATCCCATCAACATTATTGTGAATCCAGACTCTGCTCCTCTGCAACCTTATTGGTCACACCTAGGTCTTGCCCCTCCTGGTGTCATACCCCCTGGGACTCATCATTGGTCCAGGTAATCATTTGTCTTCACCTAGGACAAGCCCCTCAAGGCCTCCCATTGGTCTGCATTGTTTTCCAGTGCCTATATCCATCAAGGCACATGGCCTCAGATTGTGTGTCTGCCCCAGATGCCAACTAGCAGTTTACCCCCAAACTATAATCTCCTCTCCATGGACCCCTGCACATCTGGACATGTAGTATTACCCTGTAACTGACCCCTCTATTCTCTATCAATCACCTCTGCTTTCTTAGTTCTGAATTACTTGCTCTTTTTGAATGCTTAGTGTGCTTGTAATTAGGGAAACTTTTCAATAAAAACTATTTAATTTGCTCTTTAAATCCAGAGTCTTCCTACTGTGCTGGACGTTAGTATAAACTGGTGTACAGTCCCTGATACCACACCTACACACATGTAGGGCACATATAAAACCCCTTGTAGTCAATATACATCCCCCCCGATCCGGGGTGGGATGGGGAAATTCTGTAAACGAAGCCCAGCACCCCCACGGTCAGGATAAAACTCTCCCTGTAGGAACTCCTACACAGTTCCGACAGATGGCTGGCCACTGTGCCTCTTCTTTGAGAAAGAGAAGTCTCCCATTTAGAGTTCTTACAGGTAGCTCCCATTGGTGGAAGGAATTTAGTGGAGAGGCTCCCTAGGGTTTATTAGTTTATCCCTGGACTGAGGAGTAGGTACCCCTCCCAGCTGAAAAAACAAATTCTGAGAGTGTGCGATCAAGATTCTGTACCCACTCTCCTTTAAAGTTGCAAGGAAGTGTCATGCTAGTTTCACCCAATATGTGAGAATGCCTGGAAGGAACATTTTTGAATAAATTATCACTTGGACTAAGGATTGCTGAGGTAACCTTTGTAACGAAAAATTTCATGTCATTCCTAATTTCAAACAACAAGGACATAGATTATGGGGTAATAGAGTAGGCTACGAAGAATTTTATTTAACCCACTGATGAGAGCTGAATGCAATTTGTTTCTATAGCATTTTATATGCCAGCTGCATGATTTTTCATCGATTAGAGTAAAACATGTGGGAACTTGCAAGGATTTGTGGGAGGCACCTCATTTCCCCCTTCCCCATAATTTCCTCCTTTCCCTTTCCTGAAAGCCCCCATAGACTCTCCCCTTTTCCTGTGTTTTCCCATGGTTGCCAGCTCCAGGTGGGGATTGGGGAGGAAAGCAACCAAAGCAGAGTATAAAGCCACAGAGTCAACCCTCCAAAGCAGACTTTTTTCCATGGGAACTGATCTCTTGTCATCTGGAGAACAGTTGTAATTCTGGATGATCTCCAACCCCCACCTGGAGGTTGGCTACCCTAGTACCCATGGAGGAAATGGCTGCTTTGTAGGGTCAAGTGTATGGCATTATACCCTTCTGAGGTCCCTCCCCTCCTCAACCCCCCCCATTCCCAGATCCCTACCCCCAAATCTCCAGGCATTTTCTAACCCTTAAGGACTTGTGGGGTGGCACCTCACTTTCCCCTCTATCCCCCTCCCCATATTATTTCTTCTTCCCTTCCTTCTAGCAACCCCCATATCCTCTCCCCTTCCTCTGTCTCATTCTCTCATTTTCAGCCATTCAATAACTTACCTTTTATCTGCCTCCCATCTTCAGCTATATTTATTATTAATTTACTTCATTTATGCCCCACCTTTCTCCACAGTGGGGACCAGAGCAGCTTACATTATTTGCTCTCCTTCTTTTTCTCTGCACAACAACCCTGTGAGATAGGTTAGGCTGAAATTATGTGACTGGCCCCAAATCACCCAGTGAGCTTCTGCAGAAAGACAGGGATTCAAACCTGGGTCTCCTAGACCCTACACTGAAGCTCTAACTACTACACCACACTGGCTTTCATAAGGTGGTTACTGCTGAACAGTAGCAAGCAGCCAGACCTAGTTGATTCATGAAAGTCAGGTGGTATTAAATCACCCAGAGATTGCTGCCAGGCCTAGGGTTGCCAGCCTCCAGGTGGGATCTGGAGATATCCCAGAACTACAACTGAATTCCAGACTGAGATTTGACACCCTGGTGGGTGGCCTCTATGGCATTATATCCACCTGAGGTCCCCCCCTCCCCGAACCCCGCCCCCATCAGACTCTACCACAATATCTCCAGAAATTTCCCAACCTAGAACTGGCAACCCTAGGCAGGCCTGGCCCCAATGAATCCTCCCTCAAAGGCCAAAAATAGGCCTTGGAAGGGCCCTGCCCCTCCTGACCTTTACTGACAGAATAAAGCCTGGAATCTGTAGTTGCCTAGCAATAGACACTGAGGGAATCCATTTGTTAAAGCTACAGGTATTTCTTTTACAATGCATTTTTAAAGATTTTACATTTTTTTGCAAACCTGGGGCCCTTTTCAGGCTTGCAGAAAGATCTGTCTTGCTTGTTCACAACTCCAGTCACTAGATCTAAGTATCTGACCACTTAGCTAATAGTATATAGATGGGGGGGGGCATGACACTCATGGAGGGAAGAATCCCATTATTCCTCCCATTGCTGTCCTTGAAGCCCAGTCACAGTGGCTGTGGTGCCTGGGAACTGCTCCAAGCCGGGAGCGGCTCCTGGGCTCCGTGGTGGTTGGGCTTGGAGCAGAACATGCACAGACAATGCTTCATTTAATTTGGGGGAATTTAACCCCCCAATGACTTAAAAAAGAAAAAAAAACTTTTCAGATTTTTCTGCAACCTAGAATATCTCCTGAGTTTGCAGAAAAACTTGTTTGGAGTACGTATGCCCCGATCCGTGAGTTTAGCTACTTGCAGATGGGGGGCACATTTGGGAAATAGATGTATAGATGATACTTAAGTATTTATTCCCCACTTTTCTTCCCAAAGGGGCCCAACATGGTGTAAAATAGTATGAAAATACAACAAGAACAATTATCTTGGGCCAGTCCTGGATCCAGTAGGTTAGCTTATCCAGGCTACAAGACACAGTTGTGATGTACTGACCTCTAAAAGCAGGATGCTTAGTGCATCAAATTCAGGGAGCTGGGAGATTAAGGGCTAATGCCCCACTGTGAAGCACAGGTTAATCAACACACTGCTGCCTGCATGACCCCCCCCCTTCTCTCTGATTGGTCAGCGCCAGCTGAAAAGAGCTTTAATAACAGCTGAGTGCTGAGGAAAAGGGCCTTTTTCATCTTGCTTCATCTCTGGCACATCAGAAGTCAGACAGGTGGAGTTAGTGTGTCTGTCAGAGGGAAACAGACAAGTTTACTTGTGAAGTGAAGGGACAGCTCCTTGTCCTTATTGTGTAATATCCAATCTGTGGAAAAGTTCCAAATACAAACTAGTCTAAGCATCAGCCAAGCTGAAAACTGTATTTCACTGGGTCAAGAACTGAAGGTCAGTTTTGAGATTGGTCAGTAGGTTGAAGCTGTCAGTCTAGCCAAACAAAAAAGGAATATTGCCTTTACTGTGCCCTTACTGTGTAATATCCAATCTGAGGAAAAGTTCCAAATACAAACTTTAGTCTAAGCATCAGCCAAGCTGAAAACTATTTATTTCATTGGGTCAAGAACTTAGAGTCAGCTTTGGGAGGAAGGATTGGTCTGTAGGTTGAAGCTGCTAGTCTAGCCAAACAGAAAAGTAATATTGCAACTAGGAAAAGGAAAAGATTTCCTTCTCAGTTATTCAGTGGGTTCCAAACTAAAGGGACCCCTGGACTGGGTGGAAAAGGAAATGGTTTTAGACTCCTCTAGAGTCAAAGGGAAAACTATCATCCCACAGGGAGGGAGAATAAATACATAAAGAAAGTACTAATCTCCAGGAAACTAAGATAGTTATATGTATCTTTATTAAGACACATTGTTATAGTTAAAAAATCTTCAAGACAAACAAACCTCTCACTGTTAAGAACTGAGTCTCTAAGAAACTAAGCTTCAACAATACTTTGTAGCCTCTTCAAAATATCATAATTTGTAAATACAACAAAACTTACCCCAGTTTTCTCATTCCCTGCCTATTCCTAACCCAACTGTGCTTGTTTAATAAAATCATAATTCCTATTTGAACACTTCATGTCAAGTGCCATTTACAAAGGAAATAACAACTGGGCTCCTGCTTATCTATAATAAAGCTCTGGCCAGGGGAAAAGTCAAATATCTTATCTACCACAGGGTGGAACACTCAGAAAGTCATTAACCATTTATTACCACATGCTACCAAGGAACTGTTCAGTCAGACTGGGGAACAGATATTTAGCTTTTTGGCAGGAAAATCTGCCTCACAGAGAAAGAAGCAGCAGGAGTCCATCTTTATATTGGGCTTCTGGCTGTTCGTCTGGTTCTGTGTGTGCGGTGCAGGAGCTACTGTGTATACCCCTACAGGCTTGATGTTTGCTATTATTCCTATTTTTCAGAGAACAGCATATTAATTTGAGCTCTTGCTGTTTCTTTCTTTGTATCTTCAGTCTATTCACCTAGGTGTTCATCTAGTAATACTATATTAGGACAAGCACATCACCCAGTCACAATTTTGACCTCTGTAAAGGTGTATAAATTGAAGACACACATATAAATCAGCTGAATGACTCAGCTTATAAATCAGGGCTGTGACAAAAAATTAGCTACATGATTTATGGATAGCTTCATGACTTACTAATTAGGCCCATAACAAATAAATCATGATCAGAACTTGGAAATTCACCACCTTACTTACAAATCAATGTTACATGGTCTTGCAGTGTACACCATTCACATATTACAGAAATTAACTAAAGGGTTTTCTGGCATGTTGAGTTTTCTTAGCACCGGAAAGAACTGGGTAACTGCCAGGTGCAGCTTCTGAGTCTCTACTTGTCCTTCTGTGAAGCCACTCCAATAGGCTTTTATTGACAACAGCAATACCAGTATTTCATGATACAGGCTAAATAAAGCCTATAATACTCAAGCTCATTAATTCCTAAACTGTGCACCAAAGAACTCCAGTGTGCTATGATGAGACACCTTGCTAATATGCTAAGGGAAATTAATGAATATCATTTTTTTTTAAAAAGTCGAAAGCATACACCTATACAACAAGTTTCCACAGTGTACCTCCATGATTAAGTAAACTGAACTTACCATTCTCCAATCAGGTTCCACTAGAAATGGACAATTTTATTGCAGCTCTTGGTGGTGGAAAGTGCCATCAAGTCACAACCAACTTATGGCAACCCCGTAGGGTTTTCAAGGCAAGAGATGTTCAGAGATGGTTTGCCATTGCCTGCCTCCACATAGCAACCCTGGACTTCCTTGGTGGTCTCCCAATCAAGTACTAATCAGGGCTGACCCTGCTTAGCTTCCAAAATCTGTCAAGGCTAGCCTGAGCTGCCGCTCTGTTACCTTCAGTCAATTTAGAGGTCCAACAGTTTTATTTGCCCTCAGAGACAGAGTACCTGCAACAGTGTTTCATGTAGCAACACAAAGGGTGGACTTCCAGGAGAGTTTTTTAAAAAAGAGATTTAGGACCACTATTAATTCAATAACATTACCTGGAGTGGAATAGTTACCTGAGGAAGATACCTGGAAGAGCCCCACTTTGCTCCATGTCTGGCATTCAGACCGTTAACCCAAACCCTCAGTAATTAGTGTTGTTAGCCATGAACAAAACCTATTAGTATTAGTATTTTCTTAAATGGCTTGTATGGATTTTGCACTGAGGGCTCTGCTGTTGGTATTATAATTGGTAACTTGCATTTTTGCCTGCCCAGAACTACCCCTCTCTTCTGAGTAACTAATACTCCTGTCAGACCACAATGGCACGTGACTCTGCCTTTTCCTCTTTTGGATTATTTGTTGCTGGTACTTGGATCCCTGGTACCTTCAAGGATCAGTAACTGTAGTTTTGTTTTTGGTTTGTTTGCTTTTTAATTTCTGAGAAGGGTGCAGTGGAGCGGGCCAGCTCTGGCCTAAAAGCCCTGTTCCACCCTGCCCTCCAAGGTTTTCCCAACTCCTGGGGAGGCTTTTCTCTCTCTCCAGTAACCTGCCACCACCACGTGACCTTTGTAAGGAACTCCCTGCTGGGAGGATCAGGACTCCAAGCCTCTCTCCCAAGTTCTGAGGTCTTGCCTCTGTGTCTTCCCCTGTTCAGCTCCTGAGCACCATGCAGAGAATTTACTGCCTTGTGCACCCTTTGAGGAATAGCCACTTGACAACTGCCTGCCTTTTCCCTGGCACTCCTTTTAAAATAGCAGTGGAGGTATGTGAGGTACAGAGAACCACTACCAGCATCAAAAGTTAGAAAATATTTATTAAAAAGAGAATGTTTGCGTAAACATATATGCCCCAAATCAGAACCAAGAAAACTTCTTCAAGGAACTAAAAATATCCTCGTAGGAGATTTTAACGCTGTATTAGATCCTAAGGAAGATAGAAAGAAAACAAATAATAATGTAAAAGCAAGTGCTAGATTGCCCAATAGTTTCTTAACTCTGGCAGAAGAACTTAACATGTTAGATATCTGGAGAACAAGGAATCCACAGAAAAGAGATTATATTTACTTCTCTGCCAGACACAGATCATGGTCCAGAATTGATATGGTGTGGATAAATCTAGGCTTGGCGAAAGAATTGTTAGTAGTAAAAATACTGCCCAACACATTTGCTGATCATAGCCCTATGTGGATATCTCTTCAAGACGTTGCCAGAAATTCAAGATGGAGATTAAATACCGGACTGCTAAGGGACAAAAAAATTGTTGCAAAAATCAAATTAGAGGAAAGAATCCATAAAAAAAATAAAACAGAAGATATGCCACTAAGCACAGTATGGGATACTCTGAAAGCATATATGAGAGGTCTATTTATTACACAAGAGATATGGAGGAAAAAGCAAAAGAGGGAAAAGTTCAAAAAATTGTCAGAAGATCTAAAAAAAGAAGAATCCATCAAGGGAGACATAAAAGAGACAATGATTAAAATAAAAATGATTCAACATCAAATAAACATGCTATTAACACAAGAAATCGCTAACAAACTAGAATATACGAAAGCATACTATTTTGAAAATGCTAACAAACCTACTCCCTGGTTAGCCTATAAACTTAGGAAAGAAAAAGAGAAAAGAACAATCTTAGCATTAAAAAATGAGAAACAAGAGATAAAATATAAAAGTCAGGAACTAAAGAACATTGTGGAAAATTTCTATAGAGAACTTTACAAACAAATACCACAAAAACAACAAGACCTAAAAGAATTTCTTTTGAAGTATAACAGGAAAAAATTTACATATGAACAAAAAAATTTTAAATGAGAGGTTTACAATCTGTGAAATAACAGAAGCCTTTAAAAAAACAAAAGAAAAGGAAATTGCCGGGGCCAGATGGTATACCAGCGGAATTTTTTCAACAGTTGCAGGATGAACTATTGCCTATATTTAAAGATTTAATGGATAAAATTATGAATGCAGAGAAAACGCCAAACTCGTGGAATGAGGCAGTAATAACTTTAATTCATAAACCGAATACAGAAGATAATGAAATTAAAAACTATTGACCTATCTCACTTCTAAATGTAGATTATAAGATCTTTGCAACAATTTTAGCTGCCAGATTCAAGAAGGTAATGATTCAAGTTATACATCAAGATCAATCAGGCTTCCTCCCAAAAAGGCAAATAAAAATAATGTTAGAACTATTATAAACGTCTTAGAATATTATGAACACAACCCTGGAAAACAACTAGCGCTGGTATTTTTAAACATGGAGAAAGCCTTTGACAACGTTAATTGGGATTTCTTAAAATATAAAATGGAAGTATGGGACTGCGGTGAAAACTTCATGAAGATGATAACAGCTATATATAAAGAACAATGGGCTAAAATAATTGTCAACAGAGAATTAACGCAAAACATACCTATTCAGAAAGGAACAAGGCAAGGTTGCCCACTCTCGCCATTACTGTTCATTTTTGGAATAGATACTTTAAATGATATGGTGAGAAATAATGTAAATATAAAAGGACTCAAGGTTAAGGGTGAGCAATTTAAACTACAAGCCTTTGCTGATGATCTTGTATTTATTTTGGAAGAACCAGCAACCTCTATACTACATTTGTTAAATGGGATACAAGAATAT
>NW_015175435.1:139761-148090 GCF_001447785.1 Gekko japonicus
GCTGGAGATGCAAAAGTAACATAAGATCATACTACCATATGTGGTGGAGATGTGAGAAGGTTTGTAAATTTTGGAAAACTATAAAACAACTAATACTAGAGATTACTGATATAGATCTGGAGTTGGTGCCAAAAATATATCTGCTTAACATGTTACCGGGTGGGATTAAATATAATGAGTTATGACTAATATTATATATTCCTACTAGTTCTAGAGCTGGAGCTGCGGTGGCTCAAGTGGTTAAGACGCTGAACTGCAGGCTGTGGAAGTTCAGTAGTTCAGCAGTTCAAGACCCGGGTGCCGCAAGACAGGGTGAGCTCCTGTCTCTAGTTCCAGCTCCTGCCAACCTAGCAGTTCGAAAGCAAGAAATTGCAAGTAGATAAATAGGGACCACTTCGGTGGGAAGGTAACAGCGTTCTGTGCGCCTTGGTGTTTAGTCATGCCGGCCACATGACCACGGAAACGTCTTCAGACAGCGCTGGCTCTTCGGCTTTGAAACGGAGATGAGCACCGCAACCCTAGAGTCGGATTCGACTGGCTTTCGAGCAAGGGAACCTTTACCTTTACCTTTACTAGTTCTAGAATTCTTTTAGTGAAATGTTGGAAATCAGATAAAATACCAAGTAGAGAAGAAATAATTATGGAAATTATGGAAATTAAGGAAAGGGATAAAGTAAACATGATATTGTCAGGGAAAGACGAGAATGTGTTTTGAAAAAGATGGCAAAAAATGGACAGATTGATTGAACAAAGTGTGTAAATGTAAACTCCAAAAGTATTCTGTATATATAATGCATATATTTTTCTTTTTTGTTATGGGAAAATGATAAATAAACTTTTTTTAAAAAGAGAATGTTCACAAGCATACTTTTAGCACAACACCAGAATGAGCAAGTGATTCAAAAGAAATGGGTAAAATGTAATTCCTCTGTGCCTCTCTTTATACATGCCCTGTCAGATGTTAAAAATATAGGACAGGCTCCTTAGCTTGGGAAGTTACAAGTCTTTACAGAGTTACATTTACCTTAAAGCTTCCTTCAGCTGTCTAGGCCTCCTCCAGACCACAGTTGAGACTTCTGCCTGCTCTGATGGACTCTACACCAAAGAGACATCCTCCTTGTTGCAAGTTTTATCTCCCCTCTTTCCCCCACTCACTGACCAGGTCAGGCCGGTCAGAGAAGTTTTCCCTGAAGTTTCCATAAATGTCCTTCCTGAAGTCTCTCTAGTATTTAATTCCTCCAAATCTCTGTTTCCTGCTTGGGCAAGAGGGAGAGCTTGACCCAGCCATTATCTCTCTTATTAGATCTATTAGCATTTGTATGAAGGTGGGCTGAGGTACATCTGAAAAGCAACTGAATTGATTTCCCCCCTCCTGCTCTGCCAAAAGAGGGGGGGACTGTTAAAACTCAGAGTGAAAGTTTTAATCATTTCGAACCTTCAAAGGAGAAAAAAATCAATTTCTTCACAGAGGGCACTGGAAAAGGGAAAAGGTTGATTATTGGTGACTCTCTGCTGAGGGGTATGGAATACCATGTGTCCAGGCCTGATCCTCTAGCAGGAGAAGTGTGTTGCTTGCCAAGGCAAAGATAGAAGATATTGCAGGCTGGGTGACAAAACTGATTAAGCCTGCACATCATCACCCATGTGTAATGGTCCACATGAGAACAAATGACATGACTGTGAAAACCATCACACGTTGAGGTTATGAAGTTCACTGGAGGCAGCTGAAGAGAATGGGAGCACAGGTGGTATTCTCTTTGATCCTTCCAGATAGAGGAAGAAGAATATGATGGGAACAAAAGATAATGGTGGTGATCCACTGGCCGCATTGATGGTGCTGGCAGGAGCAGTTTGGATTCTGGTATCACAGGCTAGGTTTTCTGGAAGATGGCATACCAGCACAGGATGGACTTTACCTATCAAGGTCAGGGAAGAATGTGTTTGACAGGAACCTGGGGAGATTCATCAGGAGGGCTTTAAACTGATACCACAAGGAGAAGCAGATAACCAACATAGGGATTTCAATGAAGGAGAGCAAACAGCAGAGGCCCACCTGTAAAGGCCAGGTCAAATGGAGCTGAAGGTGAGAGGCTTCAGGTGCATTTGTACCAATGCCTAAAACATGGGCAATAAGGAGGAAGATCTTGAGCTTCTAATGCAGACAGAAGGATATGATTTAGTAGGTCTTAGAGACTTAATGCGATTATTACCACAGCAAATTGACACTGAGTGCCCAAGGCCGGGGCATTCTCTTAGAGCCTCTTTCTAGAGCTTGTTGTATTTATTTCCACAATGGGCCTTATTCCTTGTTTCTAATAATTTTAGATTGAATTCTGAAAGAGATGACATTTTATAATAGTGAACATCACTAATTTGTTACCTGAAAATTCGTCTTACATTGGCACCGGCCACACGGCCAGGAAAATGCAGGGGGGGGGGAGCATGGCTGTTTGCCCCGGGGCAAAATACCGTGCTGCTGCGGGATCAGACGTCCCGGCGAGGTCCCGGCAAGGTCCCGTGGTTAGGGTGGAGGAGCTGATCACACGAATATCTGCACCTCCACCGAGAGCATCCGGCCGATGGGAAGGGGACGGAACGAGCTGCCGCCTCTAGGAGGGCCGTGCACAGCCCACTCTGGGCAGGGTCCATGGGCCTCTCACAAGGAGGGGGGAGGGGGAGTAACCCGCCAGATCCCCCCTCCCCACCAGCAGCCCACCCACCCTCCCTCCCCGGGACACGCGGCCCGCTCTCCACCTGGCCGCTGCCGCTCACCCCCATCGCAGCCCCCCGTGGCCCTCCCTCGACCTCAACGACGCTGCGCGTCTTTGTGCACATGCGCTGTTGGGCGTTTCTGAAGGCATGGGGGGGACAACCCGGCGGGCGCCAGATGCCACGGGAGCCCGGCAGGGACGCGATCAGGTGCCACTCTTGCCGCGCGGTTCCCAGAAACTAGTACCTCCGAGGTACTAGTTTTTTACTGCGCGTCTTCGGAGGGTAGTCATGGGTCAGCCACGGGAGCTCTATGCTCCCCAGATGTTGCAGTGAGATCGCGCCCGGAAAGTCCGCCTATCTTCCGTCTATGCAGCGTGGCTAATGCTCCGTGTGACCGCAGCCATTGTCATGTAAAATTGAATTCTTCAGTTTAATAAGGCACGCTGCTGCTCTCATTCATAATTTTGTGCCATACCCAAATGATATCTGCTTCCACTAACTGTAGAAAAAACTACAGTAAACTTGATCCAATGATTCCTGGAGCTTCAATACACTCATTGAATACTTTTGTCAGCAAGGGTTGTTCACTTTACTGGAAAAGACAGCATCTGGCATGTAAAGTGCTGAAAGCCTCAAAAC
Source organism: Gekko japonicus (assembly GCF_001447785.1). Classification (NCBI taxonomy): domain Eukaryota; kingdom Metazoa; phylum Chordata; class Lepidosauria; order Squamata; family Gekkonidae; genus Gekko; species Gekko japonicus. Next base: position 143,113 of record NW_015175435.1, read on the forward strand.
AGATTTACAACTCTAGATCAGGGTTTTGACTAGCAAGATACGTTTTAGTATATTTCTGTCATCTGAACACCTTACTCCAATAGCAATCTTATCTATTGAAACTGATAAATTTCACCATTTACAGTGTGGCCATAACCCAGAAAAAGTTAAGAGCACTTAATCCCTTTTCCAACCAGTGCTTCTTAAGTACGCATCAAAACAAAGCCATTAAATAAAATATTTCTGGAGATGAGAATTTCAAAGTAAAGGATACAAAAAACTGTTATTATAAATAGCAACACATCTAAAAATATTCACAGAACTAGTATTTTTATGTAGTACCATAAAGAATAATCCATTATAAATTATGAAATTATACATACTATTGATTGTTCATGCCTACCTTGATATGAAAGTTTAAATCCTTGCCTATTTTCTGAGTGATCACTATAGAAATGAATGAGTGTTTCATGAGTTGTACTTAATAAGGATGGTGGGAGGTCTGTTCCACTAAACTGGCCAATCATAGAACTGGTGTGATAAGGCCCATTCTGAATTTCAACGAAGTCATGGTTTGCTTCAGTGGAGAAGTTCAGAAATTGTATGTGTGCACCTATATGGGAAAGCAGGAATAAAAACTGTAAATCAACACAGACACAAAGAGGCAAATAGATAAAACAATTCTAATAATATGAATTTTATATTACAGATTGAACTCAGCTAGGTATACAAACTACTGGTGTTAAAATAATCTTTAAACAGTTCAAGGAAAAGCATAGCTTTCAATTTAAATTAACTTTTGCAAAGGGACTTACCACCTATTTGTAGTCTGTATGTATTTTGGTAGATGCCACAAAAATGAAAACAATAAAGACAATAAATTATAAATAAAAACTGATCACCTATTTTATTAAAACATATGAATAATGCACATGGATAGAAAACCTGTATGATCCACACATTTCCTGAGTGGTCAGACTCCTTCACATATGAAGTTTTAGTAACCCGGAAACGTTGTTATACTATTATCCAATGAGGAGAGAGGGAGCTGAGAGACAGTGGTTTGCCTTGGTGCCAGTGAGTTTATGGCTTATATAAGACTGGAGATATGATTTCAGATTTATAGCTCATCATTTTGAATGGTACACTAAACTCACTGTACCAGTTTTGCTCAGGTAGAATGTTAGCGCTGAAATTTACATCTCATGTAGCAGGACTCCTGTGCCCATTATTACTAGAGAGCCAGTTTGTTAAGTGCGCGGACTCTAATCTGGGAGAGCCGGGTTTGATTCCACACTCCTCCACTTGCACCTGCTGGATGACCTTGGGCAAGCCGTAGTTCTGATAAGAGCTGTTCTTGAAAAAGAGCAGTTTCTGTCAGATCTCTTTCAGCCCCACCTACCTCACAGGGTGTCTGTTGTGGGGAGGGGGAGGGAAAGGAGTTTGTAAGCTACTCTGAGACACCTTTGGGTAGTGAAGGGCGGGGTATAAATCCAATCTCTTCTTCTTCTCTTCTACTATACCGGTTTCATTTTGCCCCTTGGCACATGAGACCTACATTCCTCCAATAAGTGTTTAGCCAGCATGGAACAGAGGGCAAAGACTGAAGAGAGGAAGCAGGAGGACACCTAATACAATAATGCTTGCTTGGAGTGAAAAGGCAGCATTTAGACTATCTTCAAAGGGAAACAGTCACTCAGAAATGACATTTGGATCATTAATCAGGGACCTCCAAACATCATCTGTGCCACCAGAGCCTCTGCCACTATTATCATGTGCATCTTAAAAGGGGCCCTGCCGAGTCACCTGGCCCAGTTGGCCATGCAGTTTTTCACAGTTGAGGAGTGACCAGGAGCACAGTTTTAAGAGCAATCTGGCAGCAATGTGGAAGATTATCTCAGCAAGGGGCTGAGGAGGCCAGGAGATCAAAGCATAGTGAGAGGCAGCACAGCGCATAAGAGATGGCAGTGGAATGACTGGTTGCTGCTGTTGCTGACGGTTACTAGATCAGGCCATGTTTCACCTTACCTAGACTCATGAATTACACCCATTTTAGAAACACAGCTGGCCCCTGGCCCTGCTCCCCTAAATTCCCAGTCCACCACACTTTTGCCTGTACCTAGGTCCTACTCCTCTCCCCCCCCCCTTTCAATTTATTTATTGCTCAGCTACCTGGACTCTTGAATCAATGTTAGACTCATTACTGGACTTCAAGGCTGATGGCTATAAAACACTCTGCTTTTTCATCCCCTGAACTCCTTCATCCCTGTCTAAAGGAGTTGCCTTGCTCAAACCCTTGGGTTTTAGAATCAGTCTCACATCCAGACAGCTAATTCGCCTGCTCTGATGAATTCTATGATTTAACATAAATAAAATTTGTTTCTGATTTCCAATAGTATGTAGGTTTTTAGTGTCCCTTTCAAGCCTGCGGTAGAATTTAATCACCTAGATGCAGATTTTAATTACTAGTGTGAGGGTCACATCTCCGAGCAAAGTCAGTATTAACATCCAAGCCAACACCTCCTAGGCAAGAACTAAGAGGCTGCTCCTGTACACTGGGCTATTTTTTTAGTTGCAGTGAGAGGTCCAGTTTGAAACGGGGCCATGTTTTGTTCACAAAGACCAAAGTATCAACTATATACATCCCTGACCACATATGGCATTATGAAATTTATAAGCCTAGAAAAAGACCATTTCTTTATTGAATGCAAGGATTAATAAATTGTTATAAGAAGTTCATGTTATATTCAGGAGGTTCAGGTTCATCAAATTTGCTTTCAACAGGTTTTACATATTGGAACAGTAGTGTTGTTTGCCTCCTCTTTAATGTTCTCTTAAACTCAGAGTATCCTGAAATTACAACTAAAAATTACAACTAAAAATGTATCTAGAAACACTATTTTTACATACATATTTGCCTAATAATTTAAGGATGCAATTCTAAGAACAATTATTTGGGAGCAAGGGCCCCAGACTCACCTGGGGCCCCACTTGCAGGTCTGCAGAGGTAAAGAAGGAGGTGAGGCATGATTCGCCTGGCTGCTGGCAGCCAGCAGTGAGGCTGGGCTGTGCTCCTAGGGCCACAGTGGCTGTACACACCCTCTAAGGCCCCTTCCCTCGGCCTGGCCAATCAGGTCAAGATGGACATAGCTGGGGTCAGGGTCCGGGCAGGTGGGCCTTGTGGTGGGAGACTTCCCTCTTAAAAGGGGCCCTGCCGAGTCACCTGGCCCAGTTGGCCATGCGGTTTTTCACAGGTTGAGGAGAGCACCAGGAGCACTGGTACAAAGGAGGCCTCCGTGTGGATTCTGCAGTTTTAAGAGCAGTCTGGCAGCAATGTGGAAGATTATCTCAGCAAGGGGCTGAGGAGGCCACGAGATCAAAGCGTAGTGAGAGGCAGCACAGAGCATAAGAGATGGCAGTGGAATGACTGGTTGCTGCTGCTCTCTCTCTCTCTCTCTCTCTCTCTCTCTCTCTCTCTCTCTCTCTCTTTGAGCTGAAACATCCAGGTCACTGGACTGTGGTCACAGCTCCCCCCCCCCTGGAATCATTCTTTCTTGATTTTGCTGATTTCACTCTTCCTTTCACTCTCCCCCCCCCCCTCTCTGCAGGAGGAGAGAAGGGCCGGGGTTTTTTCATGTTTGTTACACACATTCAGGCACTATGCAGTTCTTGGTGCTTCTGGCCGTCAACCCACCTCGTGGGACCTGGGCTTCTGTTCAGGACAGCATGTTCATTAGGGGCAGAAGGTCCCAGGTTCAAAACTGAGCACCTCCAGGCAGCATTAAAATAGATACACAGTAATAATATTTAACTGACTACTTACAAACTGTGGCAGAATTATAAGCGAGCCTAGGCCATTTCTGTCTTTCTGTCTTCTTGTATATTAGTTTGAATTAGCTTATACCTCTGTGTTAGGTTATTTGTCCCATAAGCCTTTGTGCTTTTGCTGGCAGCCTAGGCATAAAAACTAAAGCCTTGCCCTGTAGATGTACCTTTGCCTGAATTTGTATTTGACATTCCCTGGCCTTCCAAGCGCCAGGCTCCAAAGTCTAGGTCTTTCTGACATCACAAGTAATAAAATATATCTGGGCAAAAGTTCATACTAACAAAAGTTCATATTTTCAACTTAGAATGGGCTGGTATTTGGCAAGTCTTGTACATTTTTAACTGACTTTCCCCTTGAGTCCTATTGGCTGAAAAGAATACAAAAAGGAAGCTTTGGGCTTTGTTTGAGGCTGTTCGGCAATTAATTAATTAATAATAACAACCCCACCTAGGCTTGAGTGAGGTCTTGGTCCATAGTCTGGTAATATTCCTTGTTCATTCTGAAGTGAACACTATATCAGGTATTGGGATTTTCTATATGCTACTGGGTATTGATATTGAATATATGCTACTGAGAGTTACTTGTGCATGGTTTTAGAATTAACAAGAGGCGGGTCCCGCGATACTCGCGGGGGGGGAGTATTTCCTACAGCTCCCGGCCTGCAGAAGCGGCATCAGGTGAGCCCATTCTTCTCCCTCCCTCTACCCCCAGTGGTGACGGTGAGAAATCACTGGAGAAACAGAGAAGCTGCAAAAACTAAGCGGATATGACAGCAGTTCAGCCTCTGCCTGGACTCGCGTCCTGAAAGGGCGGTCCTTAACTCTAAGACATCCGTCCCAGCCAATCTGCATCTTCCTCCGCCCCTGCGAACCGAGAATCCACCAATCGTAGAGCTCCAGCAGCAGCATGTGCTCTTTCCTTTTCCTCCCAGCACTTCTCTTTCTTTCTTTTTGGTGTCTCCCAAACTTCCTTTGTTAATCAATCGGGGTGACTACACAGACCAACCCAGCCCCCCACCTAACTCCAAAGGCGGCGTGCCGGAGGGCGGGACATTGCTCGTCCCGCGAGCAATCAGGCCAGAGTTTTGGCCGTCCAGGGGCCCCAGGGGCGGGGCGCGCAAAGTCTTCTTCGGCCGCCTGTCTCTCCCAGCTTTTCATCCTTCCCCATCCCCCC
>NW_015175435.1:148453-149859 GCF_001447785.1 Gekko japonicus
TTCAACCTTCCCCTTTCAAGTGGCAGCGGCGAGGCCTTGTCGGCCCACCGAACTTTCTCCCTCCCTCTTCCCCTGGCAGTGGCAGCGAGGCTTCATAGGCCGCCAAGAGTTCTCCCCCCCCTCAGCCCCCCCAGCAGTGGCAGCGAGGCCGGAGCTCCACTCGGCAAACTTTCTCCTTCCCCCCTGGGCGGCGGTGGCAAGGGATTTGCAGCTTACAGCCGCCAGCTGACCAAGCCTTTCCCCCCACCCCCTCCTCTCCTCTCCCATTGCCGCTGCCAAAGCCGTTCCAAGAGTGTTCCCTGCGCATGCGCAGTGGACGCTCTTTTACTTTGAGGGGGATTTAAGAATCCCCCCAATATTTTTTTCCAACTTTTCAGATTTTTGTGCACACCTGGGGACCGCCCCAAGTGTGCACGAAAATCTCCCTCCCCCCCAGGTGCCCCCGATGCGCGGATTTAGGTATCCGCACACACGGGGGCGACTTCGCTATTAGATAGATAGATAAATACTTTTAAAGGCAACTGTTCTCTCTGTGTTTCTCTCCCTCTAGAGGTCTGAGTTCCCTAGCCAGACTCCAGGACCCCTAAATTTCCCAGCACAAATACTCCAAAGGACAGGTTGTAGGCAGTTGGCCAGCCCCCCTGACATCACAGCTGTTATCTCTCCTTATCTATAATCCTCTTTTTGTGTGACTCTTTTCTGAACATTCTGAATATTCCACACACTCCCACAGCCTTTGGCTCCCTGACCTGTCACTCCGACGGTGTGCCAATGGCTGCATGCTGGGTCTGCTCCTCTTCCCCGCCTACTCCCCCTTCAGCCACTGTGCCCTGTCAGAATGGCTTTCTCTCTTGACGAAGACACTGCTTGCTTCCTGTGTGGGAATAATTCTTCCCTCAGTGGTTGTTGGTAGGTGTAATGAAATGGCAGTTACCTGTGTTTGTAAGATGGCTGTGGTTCTTTGTTTAAAATGTTCCCCCATAAGGTTTAATTGAGCTATAGTTCCAGAGAGGAGCCTGCAGGGGTATCACTCGCTGGGTTGAATGGGGCTTCCTCATCTGCTGGCCTACAGTTCCAAGCTGCCCCAAGGCCAAAAAGTGCAGGAAAACAGGGACTGTCCCAAGGCAGTCTTCATCCCTGGGAGCAGCAGAAATTCAGCCACTCCACAGTTGGCTGGACTAGGGAATGAATGGAAGTTTCCCTGCTCTCTTGGGCAAGAGAGAGATGCTGAAGTACAGGTGAGCCCACAACCTCCAGAGATAGAGGGTATTGCATTTAACCCCTGTTGATTTATGCCCTGTTGGTTTGTGGTGTGTGCTTACTCCTACAGTGTTTGTGTGCTCCATAACTGTGTAAATAGTTAAATAAATTCTTTAATTTGGGCTAATAAACTGTGTTGTGCTCTG